>NW_025063826.1:0-15022 GCF_018153295.1 Drosophila grimshawi | reverse complement strand
CCCAATTTCAATTATATAAGGTGTTTTTAGAATTCACTTGATCTTTGGAACAAAACTGCATTAAAATAATTTGACTTCCACCTCATCTAAGAAAGATATTAAGGTATATTCGATAAATAGAAAATATATGGAAAGCATTAAATAGGGTCTACCTTGAAATAAATGGCCATATCTTCAGTAAAAATTGCCCCCATTTCAATTATAAAGGTGTTTTTAGAATTCGCTCGATCTTTGGAACAAAACTGCATTAAAATAATTTGACTTCCGACTCATCTAAGAAAGATATTAAGGGATATTCTTCGATAAATAGAAAATATATGGAAAGCATTAAATAGGGTCTACCTTGAAATAAATGGCCATATCTTCATCTAAAATTGCCCCATTTCAATTATAAAGGTGCTTTTTAGAATTCGCTTGATCTTTGGAACAAAACTGCATTAAAATAATTTGACTTCCGACTCATCTAAGAAAGATATTAAGGGATATTCTTCGATAAATAGAAAATATATGGAAAGCATTAAATAGGGTCTACCTTGAAATAAATGGCCATATCTTCGTCAAAAATTGCCCCATTTCAATTATAAAGGTGTTTTTAGAATTCACTTGATCTTTGGAACAAAAACTGCATTAAAATAATTTGACTTCCGACTCATCTAAGAAAGATATTAAGGGATATTCTTCGATAAATAGAAAATATATGGAAAGCATTAAATAGGGTCTACCTTGAAATAAATGGCCATATCTTCGTCAAAAATGCCCCATTTCAATTATAAAGGTGTTTTTAGAATTCGCTCGATCTTTGGAACAAAACTGCATTAAAATAATTTGACTTCCGACTCATCTAAGAAAGATATTAAGTGATATTCTTCGATAAATAGAAAATATATGGAAAGCATTAAATAGGGGTCTACCTTGAAATAAATGGCCATATCTTCGTCAAAAATTGCCCCATTTCAATTATAAAGGTGTTTTTAGAATTCACTTGATCTTTGGAACAAAACTGCATTAAAATAATTTGACTTCCGACCCATCTAAGAAAGATATTAAAGGATATTCTTTGATAAATAGAAAATATATTAAAAGCATTAAATAGGGTCTACCTTGAAATAAATGGCCATATCTTCGTCAAAAATTGCCCCACTTCAATTATAAAGGTGTTTTTAGAATTCGCTTAATCTTTGAAACAAAACTGCATTAAAATAATTTGACTTCCGACTCATCTAAGAAAGATATTAAGGGATATCCTCGATAAATAGAAAATATATGGAAAGCATAAATAAGGTCTACCTTGAAATAAATGGCCATATCTTCGTCAAAAATTGCCCCACTTCAATTATAAAGGTGTTTTTAGAATTCACTCAATCTTTGGAACAAAACTGCATTAAAATAATTTGACTTCCGACTCATCTAAGAAAGATATTAAGGGATATTCTTCGATAAATAGAAAATATATGAAAAGCATTAAATAGTGTCTACCTTGAAATAAATGGCCATATGTTCGTCAAAAATTGCCCCATTTCAATTATAAAGGTGTTTTTAGAATTCACTTGATCTTTGGAACAAAACTGCATTAAAATAATTTGACTTCCGACTCATCTAAGAAAGATATTAAGGGATATTCGATAAATAGAAAATATATTGAAAGCATTAAATAGGGTCTACCTTGAAATAAATGGCCATATCTTCGTCAAAAATTGCCCCACTTCAATTATAAAGGTGTTTTTAGAATTCACTTGTTCTTTGAATCAAAACTGCATTAAAATAATTTGACTTCCGACTCATCTAAGAAAGATATTAAGGGATATTCTTTGATAAATAGAAAATATATGGAAAGCATTAAATAGGGTCTACCTTGAAATAAATGGCCATATCTTCGACAAAAATTGCCCCATTTCAATTATAAAGGTGTTTTTAGAATTCACTCGATCTTTGGCACAAAACTGCGTTAAAATAATTTGACTTCCGACTCATCTAAAAAAGATATTAAGGGATATTCGATAAATAGAAAATATATGGAAAGCATTAAATAGGGTCTACCTTGAAATAAATGGCCATATCTTCATCTAAAATTGCCCAATTTCAAATATAAAGGTGCTTTTAGAATTCGCTTGATCTTTGGAACAAAACTGCATTAAAATAATTTGACTTCCGACTCATCTAAGAAAGATATTAAGGGATATTCTTCGATAAATAGAAAATATATGGAAAGCATTAAATAGGGTCTACCTTGAAATAAATGGCCATATCTTCGTCAAAAATTGCCCCACTTCAATTATAAAGGTGTTTTTAGAATTCACTTGATCTTTGGAACAAAACTGCATTAAAATAATTTGACTTCCGACTCATCTAAGAAAGATATTAAGGGATATTCTTTGATAAATAGAAAATATATGGAAAGCATTAAATAGGGTCTACCTTGAAATAAATGGCCATATCTTCTTCAAAAATTGCCCCATTTCAATTATAAAGGTGTTTTTCAGAATTCGCTCGATCTTTGGAACAAAACTGCATTAAAATAATTTGACTTCCGACTCATCTAAGAAAGATATTAAGGGATATTCGATAAATAGAAAATATATTGAAGGCATTAAATAGGGTCTACCTTGAAATAAATGGCCATATCTTCGTCAAAAATTGCCCCATTTCAATTATAAAGGTGTTTTTAGAATTCGCTTAGTCTTTGAAACAAAACTGCATTAAAATAATTTGACTTCCGACTCATCTAAGAAAGATATTAAGGGATATTCTTCGATAAATAGAAAATATATGGAAAGCATTAAATAGGGTTTACCTTGAAATAAATGGCCATATCTTCGTCAAAAATTGCCCCATTTCAATTATAAAGGTGTTTTTAGAATTCGCTTAATCTTTGAAACAAAACTGCATCAAAATAATTTGACTTCCGACTCATCTAAGAAAGATATTAAGGGATATTCTTCGATAAATAGAAAATATATGGAAAGCATTAAATAGGGTCTACCTTGAAATAAATGGCCATATCTTCGTCAAAAATTGCCCCATTTCAATTATAAAGGTGTTTTTAGAATTCGCTCGATCTTTGGAACAAAACTGCATTAAAATAATTTGACTTCCGACTCATCTAAGAAAGATATTAAGGGATATTCTTTGATAAATAGAAAATATATGGAAAGCATTAAATAGGGTCTACCTTGAAATAAATGGCCATATCTTCGTCAAAAATTGCCCCATTTCAATTATAAAGGTGTTTTTAGAATTCACTTGATCTTTGGAACAAAACTGCATTAAAATAATTTGACTTCCGACTCATCTAAGAAAGATATTAAGGGATATTCGATAAATAGAAAATATATTGAAAGCATTAAATAGGGTCTACCTTGAAATAAATGGCCATATCTTCGTCAAAAATTGCCCCACTTCAATTATAAAGGTGTTTTTAGAATTCGCTTAATCTTTGAAACAAAACTGCATTAAAATAATTTGACTTCCGACTCATGTAAAAGATATTAAGGGATATTCTTCGATAAATAGAAAATATATGGAAAGCATTAAATAGGGTCTACCTTGAAATAAATGGCCATATCTTCATATAAAATTGCCCAATTTCAATTATAAGGGTGCTTTTAAATTCACTTGATCTTTGGAACAAAACTGCATTAAAATAATTTGACTTCCGATTCATCTAAGAAAGATATTAAGGGATATTCGATAAATAGAAAATATATGGAAAGCATTAAATAGGGTCTACCTTGAAATAAATGGCCATATCTTCGTCAAAAAATTGCCCCATTTCAATTATAAAGGTGTTTTTAGAATTCACTCGATCTTTGGAACAAAACTGCATTAAAATAATTTGACTTTCGACTCATCTAAGAAAGATATTAAGGGATATTCTTCGATAAATAGAAAATATATGGAAAGCATTAAATAGGGTCTACCTTGAAATAAATGGCCATATCTTCGTCAAAATTGCCCCATTTCAATTATAAAGGTGTTTTTAGAATTCACTTGATCTTTGGAACAAAACTGCATTAAAATAATTTGACTTCCGACTCATCTAAGAAAGATATTAAGGGATATTCTTCGATAAATAGAAAATATATGGAAAGCATTAAATAGGGTCTACCTTGAAATAAATGGCCATATCTTCGTCAAAAATTGCCCCATTTCAATTATAAAGGTGTTTTTAGAATTCACTTGATCTTTGGAACAAAAACTGCATTAAAATAATTTGACTTCCGACTCATCTAAGAAAGATATTAAGGGATATTCGATAAATAGAAAATATATGGAAAGCATTAAATAGGGTCTACCTTGAAATAAATGGCCATATCTTCATCTAAAATTGCCCCATTTCAATTATAAAGGTGTTTTTAAAATTCCTTGATCTTTGGAACAAAACTGCATTAAAATAATTTGACTTCCGACTCATCTAAGAAAGATATTAAAGGATATTCTTCGATAAATAGAAAATATATGGAAAGCATTAAATAGGGCCTACCTTGCAATAAATGGCCATATCTTCGTCAAAAATTGCCCCACTTCAATTATAAAGGTGTTTTTAGAATTCACTTGATCTTTGGAACAAAACTGCATTAAAATAATTTGACTTCCGACTCATCTAAAAAGATATTAAGGGATATTCTTCGATAAATAGAAAATATATGGAAAGCATTAAATAGGGTCTACCTTGAAATAAATGGCCATATCTTCGTCAAAAATTGCCCCACTTCAATTATAAAGGTGTTTTTAGAATTCACTTGATCTTTGGAACAAAACTGCATTAAAATAATTTGACTTCCGACTCATCTAAGAAAGATATTAAGGGATATTCTTTTGATAAATAGAAAATATATGGAAAGCATTAAATAGGGTCTACCTTGAAATAAATGGCCATATCTTCGTCAAAAATTGCCCCATTTCAATTATTAAGGTGTTTTTAGAATTCACTCGATCTTTGGAACAAAACTGCATTAAAATAATTTGACTTCCGACTCATCTAAGAAAGATATTAAGGGATATTCTTTGATAAATAGAAAATATATGGAAAGCATTAAATAGGGTCTACCTTGAAATAAATGGCCATATCTTCGTCAAAAATTGCCCCATTTCAATTATAAAGGTGTTTTTAGAATTCACTTGATCTTTGGAACAAAACTGCATTAAAATAGTTTGACTTCCGACTCATCTAAGAAAGATATTAAGGGATATTCTTCGATAAATAGAAAATATATGGAAAGCATTAAATAGGGTCTACCTAGAAATAAACGGCCATATCTTCGTCAAAAATTGCCCCATTTCAATTATAAAGGTGTTTATAAAATTTACTTAATCTTTGGAACAAAACTGCATTAAAATAATTTGACTTCCGACTCATCTAAGAAAGATATTAAGGGATATTCTTTGATAAATAGAAAATATATGGAAAGCATTAAATAGGGTCTACTTTGAAATAAATGGCCATATCTTCGTCAAAAAATTGGCCCATTTCAATTATAAAGGTGTTTTTAGAATTCACTCGATCTTTGGAACAAAACTGCATTAAAATAATTTGACTTCCGACTCATCTAAGAAAGATATTAAGGGATATTCGATAAATAGAAAATATATGGAAAGCATTAAATAGGGTCTACCTTGAAATAAATGGCCATATCTTCGTCAAAAATTGCCCCACTTCAATTATAAAGGTGTTTTTAGAATTCACTTGATCTTTGGAACAAAAACTGCATTAAAATAATTTGACTTCCGACTCATCTAAGAAAGATATTAAGGGATATTCTTTGATAAATAGAAAATATATGGAAAGCATTAAATAGGGTCTACCTTGAAATAAATGGCCATATCTTCGTCAAAAATTGCCCCATTTCAATTATAAAGGTGTTTTTAGAATTCACTTGATCTTTGAAACAAAACTGCATTAAAATAATTTGACTTCCGACTCATCTAAGAAAGATATTAAGGGATATTCTTTGATAAATAGAAAATATATGGAAAGCATTAAATAGGGTCTACCTTGAAATAAATGGCCATATCTTCGTCAAAAATTGCCCCATTTCAATTATAAAGGTGTTTTTAGAATTCACTTGATCTTTGGAACAAAACTGCATTAAAATAGTTTGACTTCCGACTCATCTAAGAAAGATATTAAGGGATATTCTTCGATAAATATAAAATATATGGAAAGCATTAAATAGGGTCTACCTAGAAATAAACGGCCATATCTTCGTCAAAAATTGCCCCATTTCAATTATAAAGGTGTTTTTAAAATTTACTTAATATTTGGAACAAAACTGCATTAAAATAATTTGACTTCCGACTCATCTAAGAAAGATATTAAGGGATATTCTTCAATAAATAGAAAATATATGGAAAGCATTAAATAGGGTCTACCTTGGAAATAAATGGCCATATCTTCATCTAAAATTGCCCAATTTCAATTATAAGGGTGTTTTTAGAATTCACTTGATCTTTGGAACAAAACTGCATTAAAATAATTTGACTTCCGACTCATCTAAGAAAGATATTAAGGGATATTCGATAAATAGAAAATATATGGAAAGCATTAAATAGGGTCTACCTTGAAATAAATGGCCATATCTTCGTCAAAAATTGCCCCATTTCAATTATAAAGGTGTTTTTAGAATTCGCTCGATCTTTGGAACAAAAACTGCATTAAAATAATTTGACTTCCGACTCATCTAAGAACGATATTAAGGGATATTCTTCGATAAATAGAAAATGTATGGAAAGCATTAAATAGGGTCTACCTTGAAATAAATGGCCATATCTTCATCTAAAATTGCCCAATTTCAATTATAAAGGTGTTTTTTGAATTCGCTCGATCTTTGGAACAAAACTGCATTAAAATAATTTGACTTCCGACTCATCTAAGAAAGATATTAAGGGATATTCTTCGATAAATAGAAAATATATGGAAAGCATTAAATAGGGTCTACCTTGAAATAAATGGCCATATCTTCGTCAAAAATTGCCCCATTTCAATTATAAAGGTGTTTTTAGAATTCACTTGATCTTTGGAACAAAACTGCATTAAAATAATTTGACTTCCGACTCATCTAAAAAAGATAATAAGGGATATTCTTCGATAAATAGAAAATATATGGAAAGCATTAAATAGGGTCTACCTTGAAATAAATCGCCATATCTTCGTCAAAAATTGCCCCACTTCAATTATAAAGGTGTTTTTAGAATTCGCTCGATCTTTGGAAGAAAACTGCATTAAAATAATTTGACTTCCGACTCATTTAAGAAAGATATTAAGGGATATTCGATAAATAGAAAATATATGGAAAGCATTAAATAGGGTCTACCTTGAAATAAATGGCCATATCTTCGTCAAAAATTGCCCCACTTCAATTATATAGGTGTTTTTAGAATTCGCTTAATCTTTGAAACAAAACTGCATTAAAATAATTGGACTTCCGACTCATCTAAAAAAGATATTAAGGGATATTCTTCGATAAATAGAAAATATGTGGAAAGCATTAAATAGGGTCTACCTTGAAATAAATAGCCATATCTTCGTCAAAAATTGCCCCACTTCAATTATAAAGGTGTTTTTAGAATTCACTCAATCTTTGAAACAAAACTGCATTAAAATAATTTGACTTCCGACTCATCTAAGAAAGATATTAAGGGATATTCTTCGATAAATAGAAAATATATGGAAAGCATTAAATAGGGTCTACCTTGAAATAAATGGCCATATCTTCGTCAAAAATTGCCCCATTTCAACTATAAAGGTGTTTTTAGAATTCACTCGATCTTTGAAACAAAACTGCATTAAAATAATTTGACTTCCGACTCATCTAAGAAAGATATTAAGGGATATTCGATAAATAGAAAATATAAGGAAAGTATTAAATAGGGTCTACCTTGAAATAAATGGCCATATCTTCCTCAAAAATTGCTCCGTTTCAATTATAAAGGTGTTTTTAGAATTCACTTGATCTTTGGAACAAAACTGCATTAAAATAATTTGACTTCCGACTCATCTAAAAAAGATATTAAGGGATATTCTTCGATAAATAGAAAATATATGGAAAGCATTAAATAGGGTCTACCTTGAAATAAATGGCCATATCTTCGACAAAAATTGCCCCATTTCAATTATAAAGGTGTTTTTAGAATTCACTCGATCTTTGGAAGAAAACTGCATTAAAATAATTTGACTTCCGACTCATCTAAGAAAGATATTAAGGGATATTCGATAAATAGAAAATATATGGAAAGCATTAAATAGGGTCTACCTTGAAATAAATGGCCATATCTTCGTCAAAAATTGTCCCACTTCAATTATAAAGGTGTTTTTAGAATTCGCTTAATCTTTGAAACAAAACTGCATTAAAATAATTTGACTTCCGACTCATCTAAAAAGATATTAAGGGATATTCTTCGATAAATAGAAAATATATGGAAAGCATTAAATAGGGTCTACCTTGAAATAAATGGCCATATCTTCGTCAAAAATTGCCCCATTTCAATTATAAAGGTGTTTTTAGAATTCACTCGATCTTTGGAACAAAACTGCATTAAAATAATTTGACTTCCGACTCATCTAAGAAAGATATTAAGGGATATTCGATAAATAGAAAATATATTGAAAGCATTAAATAGGGTCTACCTTGAAATAAATGGCCATATCTTCGTCAAAAATTGCCCCACTTCAATTATAAAGGTGTTTTTAGAATTCGCTTAATCTTTGAAACAAAACTGCATTAAAATAATTTGACTTCCGACTCATCTAAAAAAAGATATTAAGGGATATTCGATAAATAGAAAATATATGGAAAGCATTAAATAGGGTCTACCTTGAAATAAATGGCCATATCTTCGTCAAAAATTGCCCCACTTCAATTATAAAGGTGTTTTTAGAATTCGCTTAATCTTTGAAACAAAACTGCATTAAAATAATTTGACTTCCGACTCATCTAAAAAAGATATTAAGGGATATTCTTCGATAAATAGAAAATATATGGAAAGCATTAAATAGGGTCTACCTTGAAATAAATGGCCATATCTTCGTCAAAAATTGCCCCATTTCAATTATAAAGGTGTTTTTAGAATTCACTTGATCTTTGGAACAAAACTGCATTAAAATAATTTGACTTCCGACTCATCTAAGAAAGATATTAAGGGATATTCGATAAATAGAAAATATATGGAAAGCATTAAATAGGGTCTACCTTGAAATAAATGGCCATATCTTCGTCAAAAATTGCCCCACTTCAATTATAAAGGTGTTTTTAGAATTCGCTTAATCTTTGAAACAAAACTGCATTAAAATAATTTGACTTCCGACTCATCTAAGAAAGATATTAAGGGATATTCTTCGATAAATAGAAAATATATGGAAAGCATTAAATAGGGTGTACCTTGAAATAAATGGCCATATCTTCGTCAAAAATTGCCCCACTTCAATTATAAAGGTGTTTTTAGAATTCGCTTAATCTTTGAAACAAAACTGCATTAAAATAATTTGACTTCCGACTCATCTAAAAAAGATATTAAGGGATATTCTTCGATAAATAGAAAATATATGGAAAGCATTAAATAGGGTCTACCTTGATATAAATGGCCATATCTTCGTCAAAAATTGCCCCATTTCAATTATAAAGGTGTTTTTAGAATTCACTTGATCTTTGGAACAAAACTGCATTAAAATAATTTGACTTCCGACTCATTTAAGAAAGATATTAAGGGATATTCTTCGATAAATAGAAAATATATGGAAAGCATTAAATAGGGTCTACCTTGAAATAAATGGCCATATCTTCGTCAAAAATTGCCCAATTTCAATTATAAAGGTGTTTTTAGAATTCACTTAATCTTTGGAACAAAACTGCATTAAAATAATTTGACTTCCGACTCATCTAAGAAAGATATTAAGGGATATTCTTCGATAAATAGAAAATATATGGAAAGCATTAAATAGGGTCTACCTTGAAATAAATGGCCATATCTTCGTCAAAAATTGCCCCACTTCAATTATAAAGGTGTTTTTAGAATTCGCTTAATCTTTGAAACAAAACTGCATTAAAATAGTTTGACTACCGACTCATCTAAGAAAGATATTAAGGGATATTCTTCGATAAATAGAAAATATATGGAAAGCATTAAATAGGGTCTACCTTGAAATAAATAGCCATATCTTCGTCAAAAATTGCCCCACTTCAATTATAAAGGTGTTTTTAGAATTCGCTCGATCTTTGGAACAAAACTGCATTAAAATAATTTGACTTCCGACTCATCTAAGAAAGATATAAAGGGATATTCGATAAATAGAAAATATATGGAAAGCATTAAATAGGGTCTACCTTGAAATAAATGGCCATATCTTCGTCAAAAATTGCCCCATTTCAATTATAAAGGTGTTTTTAGAATTCACGTGATCTTTGGAACAAAACTGCATTAAAATAATTTGACTTCCGACTCATCTAAGAAAGATATTAAGGGATATTCCTCGTTAATAGAAAATATATGGAAAGCCTTAAATAGGGTCTACCTTGAAATAAATGGCCATATCTTCATCTAAAATTGCCCAATTTCAATTATAAGGAAGTTTTTAGAATTCACTTGATCTTTGAAACAAAACTGCATTAAAAATAATTTGACTTCCGACTCATCTAAGAAAGATATTAAGGGATATTCGATAAATAGAAAATATATGGAAAGCATTAAATAGGGTCTACCTTGAAATAAATGGCCATATCTTCGTCAAAAATTGCCCCATTTCAATTATAAAGGTGTTTTTAGAATTCACTCGATCTTTGGAACAAAACTGCATTAAAATAATTTGACTTCCGACTCATCTAAGAAAGATATTAAGGGATATTCTTCGATAAATAGAAAATGTATGGAAAGCATTAAATAGGGTCTACCTTGAAATAAATGGCCATATCTTCATCTAAAATTGCCCAATTTCAATTATAAAATTGTTTTTGAATTCGCTCGATCTTTGGAACAAAACTGCATTAAAATAATTTGACTTCCGACTCATCTAAGAAAGATATTAAGGGATATTCTTCGATAAATAGAAAATATATGAAAGCATTAAATAGGGTCTACATTGAAATAAATGGCCATATCTTCGTCAAAAATTGCCCCATTTCAATTATAAAGGTGTTTTTAGAATTCGCTCGATCTTTGGAACAAAACTGCATTAAAATAGTTTGACTTCCGACTCATCTAAAAAAGATATTAAGGGATATTCTTCGATAAATAGAAAATATATGGAAAGCATTAAATAGGGTCTACCTTGAAATAAATGGCCATATCTTCGTCAAAAATTGCCCCATTTCAATTATAAAGGTGTTTTTAGAATTCACTTGATCTTTGGAACAAAACTGCATTAAAATAATTTGACTTCCGACTCATCTAAGAAAGATATAAAGGGATATTCGATAAATAGACAATATATGGAAAGCATTAAATAGGGTCTACCTTGAAATAAATGGCCATATCTTCGTCAAAAATTGCCCCATTTCAATTATAAAGGTGTTTTTAGAATTCGCTCGATCATTGGAACAAAACTGCATTAAAATAATTTGACTTCCGACTCATCTAAAAAAGATATTAAGGGATATTCTTCGATAAATAGAAAATATATGGAAAGCATTAAATAGGGTCTACCTTGAAATAAATGGCCATATCTTCATCTAAAATTGCCCAATTTCAATTATAAGGGTGTTTTTTAGAATTCACTTGATCTTTGAAACAAAACTGCATTAAAATAATTTGACTTCCGACTCATCTAAGAAAGATATTAAGGGATATTCTTCGATAAATAGAAAATATATGGAAAGCATTAAATAGGGTCTACCTTGAAATAAATGGCCATATCTTCGTCAAAAATTGCCCCATTTCAATTATAAAGGTGTTTTTAGAAATCGCTCGATCTTTGGAACAAAACTGCATTAAAATAATTTGACTTCCGACTCATCTAAGAAAGATATTAAGGGATATTCTTCGATAAATAGAAAATGTATGGAAAGCATTAAATAGGGTCTACCTTGAAATAAATGGCCATATCTTCATCTAAAAATTGCCCAATTTCAATTATAAAGGTGTTTTTAGAATTCGCTTAATCTTTGAAACAAAACTGCATTAAAATAATTTGACTTCCGACTCATCTAAGAAAGATATTAAGGGATATTCTTCGATAAATTGAAAATATATGGAAAGCATTAAATAGGGTCTACCTTGAAATAAATGGCCATATCTTCGTCAAAAATTGCCCCATTTCAATTATAAAGGTGTTTTTAGAATTCACTCGATCTTTGGAACAAAACTGCATTAAAATAATTTGACTTCCGACTCATCTAAGAAAGATATTAAGGGATATTCGATAACTAGAACATATATTGAAAGCATTAAATAGGGTCTACCTTGAAATAAATGGCCATATCTTCGTCAAAAATTGCCCCACTTCAATTATAAAGGTGTTTTTAGAATTCGCTTAATCTTTGAAACAAAACTGCATTAAAATAATTTGACTTCCGACTCATCTAAAAAAGATATTAAGGGATATTCGATAAATAGAAAATATATGGAAAGCATTAAATAGGGTCTACCTTGAAATAAATAGCTATATCTTCGTCAAAAATTGCCCCACTTCAATTATAAAGGTGTTTTTAGAATTCGCTTAATCTTTGAAACAAAACTGCATTAAAATAATTTGACTTCCGACTCATCTAAAAAGATATTAAGGGATATTCTTCGATAAATAGAAAATATATGGAAATCATTAAATAGGGTCTACCTTGAAATAAATGGCCATATCTTCGACAAAAATTGCCCCATTTCAATTATAAAGGTGTTTTTTAGAATTCACTCGGTCTTTGGCAGAAAACTGCATTAAAATAATTTGACTTCCGACTCATCTAAGAAAGATATTAAGGGATATTCGATAAATAGAAAATATATTGAAAGCATTAAATAGGGTCTACCTTGAAATAAATGGCCATATCTTCGTCAAAAATTGCCCCACTTCAATTATAAAGGTGTTTTTAGAATTCGCTTAATCTTTGAAACAAAACTGCATTAAAATAATTTGACTTCCGACTCATCTAAAAAAGATATTAAGGGATATTCTTCGATAAATAGAAAATATATGGAAAGCATTAAATAGGGTCTACCTTGAAATAAATGGCCATATCTTCGTCAAAAATTGCCCCACTTCAATTATAAAGGTGTTTTTAGAATTCGCTTAATCTTTGAAACAAAACTGCATTAAAATAATTTGACTTCCGACTCATCTAAAAAAAGATATTAAGGGATATTCTTCGATAAATAGAAAATATATGGAAAGCATTAAATAGGGTCTACCTTGAAATAAATAGCCATATCTTCGTCAAAAATTGCCCCACTTCAATTATAAAGGTGTTTTAAGAATTCGCTTAATCTTTGGAACAAAACTGCATTAAAATAATTTGACTTCCGACTCATCTAAAAAAGATATTAAGGGATATTCTTCGATAAATAGAAAATATATGGAAAGCATTAAATAGGGTCTACCTTGAAATAAATGGCCATATCTTCGTCAAAAATTGCCCCATTTCAATTATAAAGGTGTTTTTAGAATTCACTTGATCTTTGGAACAAAACTGCATTAAAATAATTTGACTTCCGATACATCTAAGAAAGATATTAAGGGATATTCTTCGATAAATAGAAAATATATGGAAAGCATTAAATAGGGTCTACCTTGAAATAAATAGCCATATCTTCGTCAAAAGTTGCCCCACTTCAATTATAAAGGTGTTTTTAGAATTCACTCAATCTTTGGAACAAAACTGCATTAAAATAATTTGACTTCCGACTCATCTAAGAAAGATATTAAGGGATATTCTTCGATAAATAGAAAATATATGGAAAGCATTAAATAGGGTCTACCTTGAAATAAATGGCCATATCTTCGTCAAAAATTGCCCCATTTCAATTATAAAGGTGTTTTTAGAATTCACTTAATCTTTGGAACAAAACTGCATTAAAATAATTTGACTTCCGACTCATCTAAGAAAGATATTAAGGGATATTCTTCGATAAATAGAAAATATATGGAAAGCATTAAATAGGGTCTACCTTGAAATAAATGGCCATATCTTCATCTAAAATTGCCCAATTTCAATTATAAGGGTGTTTTTAGAATTCACTTGATCTTTGGAACAAAACTGCATTAAAATAATTTGACTTCCGACTCATCTAAGAAAGATATTAAGGGATATTCTTCGATAAATAGAAAATATATGGAAAGCATTAAATAGGGTCTACCTTGAAATAAATGGCCATATCTTCGTCAAAAATTGCCCCATTTCAATTATAAAGGTGTTTTTAGAATTCACTTGATCTTTGGAACAAAACTGCATTAAAATAATTTGACTTCCGACTCATCTAAAAAAGATATTAAGGGATATTCTTCAATAAATAGAAAATATATGGAAAGCATTAAATAGGGTCTACCTTGAAATAAATAGCCATATCTTCGTCAAAAATTGCCCCACTTCAATTATAAAGGTGTTTTTAGAATTCACTCAATCTTTGGAACAAAACTGCATTAAAATAATTTGACTTCCGACTCATCTAAGAAAGATATTAAGGGATATTCTTCGATAAATAGAAAATATATGGAAAGCATTAAATAGGGTCTACCTTGAAATAAATGGCCATATCTTCGTCAAAAATTGCCCCATTTCAATTATAAAGGTGTTTTTAGAATTCACTTAATCTTTGGAACAAAACTGCATTAAAATAATTTGACTTCCGACTCATCTAAGAAAGATATTAAGGGATATTCTTCGATAAATAGAAAATATATGGAAAGCATTAAATAGGGTCTACCTTGAAATAAATGGCCATATCTTCATCTAAAATTGCCCAATTTCAATTATAAGGGTGTTTTTAGAATTCACTTGATCTTTGGAACAAAACTGCATTAAAATAATTTGACTCGACTCATCTAAGAAAGATATTAAGGGATATTCTTCGATAAATAGAAAATATATGGAAAGCATTAAATAGGGTC
>NW_025063825.1:0-87953 GCF_018153295.1 Drosophila grimshawi | reverse complement strand
GGTCAATTTCTCGAAATGACTTCGAGACTACATATTTTCAGCTTTTGATGCAGAGTCAAAATATATAAAAAGGGCTTCATAATGTTGAAAGAAATTCTAACTGCTGACAATTATTGGCGAAGATACATCCGTTTGAATTTGGAAACAGAACTTAAAACGTCAATTTCTCGAAATGACTTCGAGAGTACATATTTTCAGCTTTTGATGCAGAGTCAAAATATATAAAAAGGGCTTCATAATGTTGAAAGAAATTCTAACTTCTGACAATTATTGGCGAAGATACATCCGTTTGAATATGGAAACAGAAAATTTAAAACGTCAATTTCTCGAATTGACTTCAAGACTACATATTTTCAGCTTTTGATGCAGAGTCAAAATATTTAAAAAGGGCTTCATAATGTTGAAAGAAATTCTAAGTGCTGACAATTATTGGCGAAGATACATCCGTTTGAATTTGAAAACAGAAACTTAAAACGTCAATTTCTCGAAATGACTTCGAGACTACATATTTTCAGCTTTTGATGCAGAATCAAAATATATAAAAAGGGCTTCATAATGTTGAAAGAAATTCTAACTTCTGACAATTATTGGCGAAGATATAACCGTTTGAATTTGGAAACAGAAACTTAAAACGTCAATTTCTCGAAATGACTTCGAGAGTACATATTTTCAGCTTTTGATGCAGAATCAAAATATATAAAAAGGGCTTCATAATGTTGAAAGAAATTCTAACTTCTGACAATTATTGGCGAAGATATAACCGTTTGAATTTGGAAACAGAAACTTAAAACGTCAATTTCTCGAAATGACTTCGAGATACATATTTTC
Source organism: Drosophila grimshawi (assembly GCF_018153295.1). NCBI lineage: Eukaryota > Metazoa > Arthropoda > Insecta > Diptera > Drosophilidae > Drosophila > Drosophila grimshawi. Next base: position 87,125 of record NW_025063825.1, on the reverse strand, counting down.
AGCTTTTGATGCAGAGTCAAAATATATAAAAAGGGCTTCATAATGTTGAAAGAAATTCTAACTTCTGACAATTATTGGCGAAGATACAACCGTTTGAATTTGGAAACAGAAACTTAAAACGTCAATTTCTCGAAATGACTTCGAGACTACATATTTTCAGCTTTTGATGCAGAATCAAAATATATAAAAAGGGCTTCATAATGTTGAAAGAAATTCTAACTTCTGACAATTATTGGCGAAGATACATCCGTTTGAATTTGAAAACAGAAACTTAAAACGTCAATTTCTCGAAATGACTTCGAGACTACATATTTTCAGCTTTTGATGCAGAGTCAAAATATATAAAAAGGGCTTCATAATGTTGAAAGAAATTCTAACTTCTGACAATTATTGGTGAAGATACATCCGTTTGAATTTGGAAACAGAAACTTAAAACGTCAATTTCTCGAAATGACTTCGAGACTACATATTTTCAGCTTTTGATGCAGAATCAAAATATATAAAAAGGGCTTCATAATGTTGAAAGAAATTCTAACTTCTGACAATTATTGGCGAAGATACATCCGTTTTGAATTTGGAAACAGAAACTTAAAACGTCAATTTCTCGAAATGACTTCGAGACTACATATTTTCAGCTTTTGATGCAGAATCAAAATATATAAAAAGGGCTTCATAATGTTGAAAGAAATTCTATTTTCTGACAATTATTGGCGAAGATACATCCGTTTGAATTTGGAAACAGAAACTTAAAATGTAGATTTCGCGAAATGACTTCGAGACTACATATTTTCAGCTTTTGATGCAGAGTCAAAATATATAAAAAGGGCTTCATAATGTTGAAAGAAATTCTAACTTCTGACAATTATTGGCGAAGATACATCCGTTTGAATTTGGAAACAGGAACTTAAACGTCAGTTTCTCGAAATGACTTCGAGACTACATATTTTCAGCTTTTGATGCAGAATCAAAATATATAAAAAGGACTTCATAATGTTGAAAGAAATTCTAACTTCTGACAATTATTGGCGAAGATACGTCCGTTTGAATTTGGAAACAGAAACTTAAAACGTCAATTTCTCGAAATGACTTCGAGACTACATATTTTCAGCTTTTGATGCAGAGTCAAAATATATAAAAAGGGCTTCATAATGTTGAAAGAAATTCTAACTTCTGACAATTACTGGCGAAGATACATCCGTTTGAATTTGGAAACAGAAACTTAAAACGTCAATTTCTCGAAATGACTTCCAGACTACATATTTTCAGCTTTTGATGCAGAATCAAAATATATAAAAAGGGCTTCATAATGTTGAAAGAAATTCTAACTTCTGACAATTATTGGCGAAGATACATCCGTTTGAATTTGGAAACAGAAACTTAAAACTTCAATTTCTCGAAATGACTTCGAGACTACATATTTTCAGCTTTTGATGCAGAATCAAAATATATAAAAAGGGCTTCATAATGTTGAAAGAAATTCTAACTTCTGACAATTATTGGCGAAGATACAACCGTTTGAATTTGGGAACAGAAACTTAAAACGTCAATTTCTCGAAATGATTTCAAGACTACATATTTTCAGCTTTTGATGCAGAATCAAAGTATATAAAAAGGGCTTCATAATGTTGAAAGAAATTCTAACTTCTGACAATTATTGGCGAAGATACATCCGTTTGAATTTGGAAACAGAAACTTAAAACGTAAATTTCTCGAAATGACTTCGCGACTACATATTTTCAGCTTTTGATGCAGAGTCAAAATATATAAAAAGGGCTTCATAATGTTGAAAGAAATTCTAACTGCTGACAATTATTGGCGAAGATACATCCGTTTGAATTTGGAAACAGAAACTTAAAACGTCAATTTCTCGAAATGACTTCGAGACTACATATTTTCAGCTTTTGATGCAGAGTCAAAATATATAAAAAGGGCTTCATAATGTTGAAAGAAATTCTAACTTCTGACAATTATTGGCGAAGATACATCCAGTAGAATTTGGAAACAGAAACTTAAAACGTCAATTTCTCGAAATGAGTTCGAGACTACATATTTTCAGCTTTTGATGCAGAATCAAAATATATAAAAAGGGCTTCATAATGTTGAAAGAAATTCTAACTTCTGACAATTATTGGCGAAGATACATCCGTTTGAATTTGAAAACAGAAAATTTAAAACGTCAATTTCTCGAATTGACTTCAAGACTACATATTTTCAGCTTTTGATGCAGAGTCAAAATATATAAAAAGGGCTTCATAATGTTGAAAGAAATTCTAACTGCTGACAATTATTGGCGAAGATACATCCGTTTGAATTTGAAAACAGAAACTTAAAACGTCAATTTCTCGAAATGACTTCGAGACTACATATTTTCAGCTTTTGATGCAGAATCAAAATATATAAAAAGGGCTTCATAATGTTGAAAGAAATTCTAACTTTTGACAAGTATTGGCGAAGATATAACCGTTTGAATTTGGAAACAGAAACTTAAAACGTCAATTTCTCGAAATGACTTCGAGAGTACATATTTTCAGCTTTTGATGCAGAGTCAACATATATAAAAAGGGCTTCATAATGTTGAAAGAAATTCTAACTTCTGACAATTATTGGCGAAGATACATCCGTTTGAATTTGAAAACAGAAACTTAAAACGTCAATTTCTCGAAATGACTTCGAGACTACATATTTTCAGCTTTTGATGCAGAGTCAAAATATATAAAAAGGGCTTCATAATGTTGAAAGAAATTCTAACTTCTGACAATTATTGGCGAAGATACATCCGTTTGAATTTGGAAACAGAAACTTAAACGTCAATTTCTCGAAATGACTTCGAGACTACATATTTTCAGCTTTTGATGCAGAATCAAAATATATAAAAAGGGCTTCATAATGTTGAAAGAAATTCTAACTTCTGACAAGTATTGGCGAAGATACAACCGTTTGAATTTGGAAACAGAAACTTAAAACGTCAATTTCTCGAAATGACTTCGCGACTACATATTTTCAGCTTTTGATGCAGCGTCAAAATATATAAAAAGGGCTTCATAATGTTGAAAGAAATTCTGACTTCTGACAATTATTGGCGAAGATACATCCGTTTGAATTTGGAAACAGGAACTTAAACGTCAGTTTCTCGAAATGACTTCGAGACTACATATTTTCAGCTTTTGATGCAGAGTCAAAATATATAAAAAGGACTTCATAATGTTGAAAGAAATTCTAACTTCTGACAATTATTGGCGAAGATACAACCGTTTGAATTTGGAAACAGAAACTTAAAACGTCAATTTCTCGAAATGACTTCGAGACTACATATTTTCAGCTTTTGATGCAGAGTCAAAATATATAAAAAGGGCTTCATAATGTTGAAAGAAATTCTAACTTCTGACAATTATTGGTGAAGATACATCCGTTTGAATTTGGAAACAGAAACTTAAAACGTCAATTTCTCGAAATGACTTCGAGACTACATATTTTCAGCTTTTGATGCAGAATCAAAATATATAAAAAGGGCTTCATAATGTTGAAAGAAATTCTAACTTCTGACAAGTATTGGCGAAGATACAACCGTTTGATTTTGGAAACAGAAACTTAAAACGTCAATTTCTCGAAATGACTTCGAGACGACATATTTTCAGCTTTTGATGCAGAATCAATATATATAAAAAGGGCTTCTTAATGTTAAAAGAAATTCTAACTTCTGACAATTATTGGCGAAGATACATCCGTTTGAATTTGGAAACAGAAACTTAAAACGTCAATTTCTCGAAATGACTTCGAGACTACATATTTTCAGCTTTTGATGCAGAATCAAAATATATAAAAAGGGCTTCATAATGTTGAAAGAAATTCTAACTTCTGACAATTATTGGCGAAGATATAACCGTTTGAATTTGGAAACAGAAACTTAAAACGTCAATTTCTCGAAATGACTTCGAGAGTACATATTTTCAGCTTTTGATGCAGAGTCAAAATATATAAAAAGGGCTTCATAATGTTGAAAGAAATTCTAACTTCTGACAATTATTGGCGAAGATACATCCGTTTGAATTTGGAAACAGAAACTTAAAACGTCAATTTCTCGAAATGACTTCGAGACTACATATTTTCAGCTTTTGATGCAGAGTCAAAATATATAAAAAGGGCTTCATAATGTTGAAAGAAATTCTAACTTCTGACAATTATTGGCGAAGATACATCCGTTTGAATTTGGAAACAGAAACTTAAAACGTCAATTTCTCGAAATGACTTCGAGACTACATATTTTCAGCTTCTGATGCAGAATAAAAATATATAAAAAGGGCTTCATAATGTTGAAAGAAATTCTAACTTCTGACAATTATTGGCGAAGATACATCCGGTTGAATTTGGAAACAGAAACTTAAAACGTCAATTTCTCGAAATGACTTCGAGACTACATATTTTCAGCTTTTGATGCAGAGTCAAAATATATAAAAAGGGCTTCATAATGTTGAAAGAAATTCTAACTTCTGACAATTATTGGCGAAGATACATCCGTTTGAATTTGGGAACAGAAACTTAAAACGTCAATTTCACGAAATGACTTCGAGACTACATATTTTCAGCTTTTGATGCAGAATCAAAGTATATAAAAAGGGCTTCATAATGTTGAAAGAAATTCTAACTTCTGACAATTATTGGCGAAGATACATCCGTTTGAATTTGGAAACAGAAACTTAAAACGTCAATTTCTCGAAATGACTTCGAGACTTCATATTTTCAGCTTTTGATGCAGAGTCAAAATATATAAAAAGGGCTTCATAATGTTGAAAGAAATTCTAACTTCTGACAATTATTGGCGAAGATACATCCGTTTGAATTTGGAAACAGAAACTTAAAACGTCCATTTCTCGAAATGACTTCGAGACTACATATTTTCAGCTTTTGATGCAGAATCAAAATATTTAAAAAGGGCTTCATAATGTTGAAAGAAATTCTAACTTCTGACAATTATTGGCGAAGATACATCCGTTTGAATTTGGAAACAGAAACTTAAAACGTCAATTTCTCGAAATGACTTCGAGACTACATATTTTCAGCTTTTGATGCAGAATCAAAATATATAAAAAGGGGTTCATAATGTTGAAAGAAATTCTAACTTCTGACAATTATTGGCGAAGATACATCCGTTTGAATTTGGAAACAGAAACTTAAAACGTCAATTTCTCGAAATGACTTCGAGACTACATATTTTCAGCTTTTGATGCAGAGTCAAAATATATAAAAAGGGCTTCATAATGTTGAAAGAAATTCTAACTTCTGACAATTATTGGCGAAGATACATCCGTTTGAATTTGGAAACAGAAACTTAAAACGTCAATTTCTCGAAATGACTTCGAGACTACATATTTTCAGCTTTTGATGCAGAGTCAAAATATATAAAAAGGGCTTCATAATGTTGAAAGAAATTCTAACTTCTGACAATTATTGGCGAAGATACATCCGTTTGAATTTGGAAACAGAAACTTAAAACGTCAATTTCTCGAAATGACTTCGAGACTACATATTTTCAGCTTTTGATGCAGAATCAAAATATATAAAAAGGGCTTCATAATGTTGAAAGAAATTCTAACTTCTGACAATTATTGGCGAAGATATAACCGTTTGAATTTGGAAACAGAAACTTAAAACGTCAATTTCTCGAAATGACTTCGAGAGTACATATTTTCAGCTTTTGATGCAGAGTCAAAATATATAAAAAGGGCTTCATAATGTTGAAAGAAATTCTAACTTCTGACAATTATTGGCGAAGATACATCCGTTTGAATTTGGAAACAGAAACTTAAAACGTCAATTTCTCGAAATGACTTCGAGACTACATATTTTCAGCTTTTGATGCAGAGTCAAAATATATAAAAAGGGCTTCATAATGTTGAAAGAAATTCTAACTTCTGACAATTATTGGCGAAGATACATCCGTTTGAATTTGGAAACAGAAACTTAAAACGTCAATTTCTCGAAATGACTTCGAGACTACATATTTTCAGCTTCTGATGCAGAATCAAAAAATTTATAAAAAGGGCTTCATAATGTTAAAAGAAATTCTAACTTCTGACAATTATTGGCGAAGATACATCCGTTTGAATTTGGAAACAGAAAATAAAAACGTCAATTTCTCGAAATGACTTCGAGACTACATATTTTCAGCTTTTGATGCAGAATCAAAATATATAAAAAGGGCTTCATAATGTTGAAAGAAATTCTAACTTCTGACAATTATTGGCGAAGATACAACCGTTTGAATTTGGGAACAGAAACTTAAAACGTCAATTTCTCGAAATGACTTCGAGACTACATATTTTCAGCTTCTGATGCAGAATCAAAATATATAAAAAGGGCTTCATAATGTTGAAAGAAATTCTAACTTCTGACAATTATTGGCGAAGATACATCCGTTTGAATTTGGAAACAGAAACTTAAAACGTCAATTTCTCGAAATGACTTCGAGACTACATATTTTCAGCTTTTGATGCAGAGTCAAAATATATAAAAAGGGCTTCATAATGTTGAAAGAAATTCTAACTTCTGACAATTATTGGCGAAGATACATCCGTTTGAATTTGGAAACAGAAACTTAAAACGTCAATTTCTCGAAATGACTTCGAGAGTACATATTTTCAGCTTTTGATGCAGAGTCAAAATATATAAAAAGGGCTTCATAATGTTGAAAGAAATTCTAACTTCTGACAATTATTGGCGAAGATACATCCGTTTGAATTTGGAAACAGAAACTTAAAACGTCAATTTCTCGAAATGAGTTCGAGACTACATATTTTCAGCTTTTGATGCAGAATCAAAATATATAAAAAGGGCTTCATAATGTTGAAAGAAATTCTAATTTCTGACAATTATTGGCGAAGATACATCCGTTTGAATTTGGAAACCGAAACTTAAAACGTCAATTTCTCGAAATGACTTCGCGACTACATATTTTCAGCTTTTGATGCAGAGTCAAAATATTTAAAAAGGGCTTCATAATGTTGAAAGAAATTCTAACTTCTGACAATTATTGGCGAAGATACATCCGTTTGAATTTGGAAACAGAAACTTAAAACGTCAATTTCTCGAAATGACTTCGAGACTACATATTTTCAGCTTTTGATGCAGAATCAAAATATATAAAAAGGGCTTCATAATGTTGAAAGAAATTCTAACTTCTGACAATTATTGGCGAAGATATAACCGTTTGAATTTGGAAACAGAAACTTAAAACGTCAATTTCTCGAAATGACTTCAAGACTACATATTTTCAGCTTTTGATGCACAATCAAAATATATAAAAAGGGCTTCATAATGTTGAAAGAAATTCTAACTTCTGACAATTTATTGGGCGAAGATACATCCGTTTGAATTTGGAAACAGAAACTAAAACGTCATTTCTCGAAATGACTTCGAGACTACATATTTTCAGCTTTTGATGCAGGGTCAAAATATATAAAAAGGGCTTCATAATGTTGAAAGAAATTCTAACTTCTGACAATTATTGGCGAAGATACATCCGTTTGAATTTGGAAACAGAAACTGAAAACGTCAATTTCTCGAAATGACTTCGAGACTACATATTCTCAGCTTTTGATGCAGAATCAAAATATATAAAAAGGGCTTCATAATGTTGAAAGAAATTCTAACTTCTGACAATTATTGGCGAAGATACATCCGTTTGAATTTGGAAACAGAAACTTAAAACGTCAATTTCTCGAAATGACTTCGAGACTACATATTTTCAGCTTTTGATGCAGAGTCAAAATATATAAAAAGGGCTTCATAATGTTGAAAGAAATTCTAACTTCTGACAATTATTGGTGAAGATACATCCGTTTGAATTTGGAAACAGAAACTTAAAACGTCAATTTCTCGAAATGACTTCGAGACTACATATTTTCAGCTTTTGATGCAGAATCAAAATATATGAAAAGGGCTTCATAATGTTGAAAGAAATTCTAACTTCTGACAATTATTGGCGAAGATACATCCGTTTGATTTGGGAAACAGAAACTTAAAACGTCAATTTCTCGAAATGACTTCGAGACGACATATTTTCAGCTTTTGATGCAGAATCAATATATATAAAAAGGGCTTCTTAATGTTAAAAGAAATTCTAACTTCTGACAATTATTGGCGAAGATACATCCTTTTGAATTTGGAAACAGAAACTTAAAAACGTCAATTTCTCGAAATGACTTCGAGGACTACATATTTTCAGCTTTGATACAGAATCAAAATATATAAAAAGGTCTTCATAATGTTCAAAGAAATTCTATCTTCTGACAATTTATTGGCGAAGATACATCCGTTTGAATTTGGAAACAGAAACTTAAAATGTAGATTTCGCGAAATGACTTCGAGACTACATATTTTCAGCTTTTGATGCAGAGTCAAAATATATAAAAAGGGCTTCATAATGTTGAAAGAAATTCTAACTTCTGACAATTATTGGCGAAGATACATCCGTTTGAATTTGGAAACAGGAACTTAAACGTCAGTTTCTCGAAATGACTTCGAGACTCCATATTTTCAGCTTTTGATGCAGAATCAAAATATATAAAAAGGACTTCATAATGTTGAAAGAAATTCTAACTTCTGACAATTATTGGCGAAGATACATCCGTTTGAATTTGGAAACAGAAACTTAAAACGTCAATTTCTCGAAATGACTTCGAGACTACATATTTTCAGCTTTTGATGCAGAGTCAAAATATATAAAAAGGGCTTCATAATGTTGAAAGAAATTCTAACTTCTGACAATTACTGGCGAAGATACATCCGTTTGAATTTGGAAACAGAAACTTAAAACGTCAATTTCTCGAAATGACTTCCAGACTACATATTTTCAGCTTTTGATGCAGAATCAAAATATATAAAAAGGGCTTCATAATGTTGAAAGAAATTCTAAGTGCTGACAATTATTGGCGAAGATACATCCGTTTGAATTTGGAAACAGAAACTTAAAACGTCAATTTCTCGAAATGACTTCGAGAGTACATATTTTCAGCTTTTGATGCAGAGTCAAAATATATAAAAAGGGCTTCATAATGTTGAAAGAAATTCTAACTTCTGGCAATTATTGGCGAAGATACAACCGTTTGAATTTGGAAACAGAAACTTAAAACGTAAATTTCTCGAAATGACTTCGAGACTACATATTTTCAGCTTTTGATGCAGAGTCAAAATATATAAAAAGGGCTTCATAATGTTGAAAGAAATTCTAACTTCTGACAATTATTGGCGAAGATACATCCGTTTGAATTTGGAAACAGAAATTTAAAACGTCAATTTCTCGAAATGACTTCGAGACTACATATTTTCAGCTTTTGATGCAGAGTCAAAATATATAAAAAGGGCTTCATAATGTTGAAAGAAATTCTAACTTCTGACAATTATTGGCGAAGATACATCCGTTTGAATTTGGAAACAGAAACTTAAAACTTCAATTTCTCGAAATGACTTCGAGACTACATATTTTCAGCTTTTGATGCAGAGTCAAAATATATAAAAAGGGCTTCATAATGTTGAAAGAAATTCTAACTTCTGACAATTATTGGCGAAGATACATCCGTTTGAATTTGGGAACAGAAACTTAAAACGTCAATTTCTCGAAATGATTTCGAGATACATATTTTCAGCTTTTGATGCAGAATCAAAGTATATAAAAAGGGCTTCATAATGTTGAAAGAAATTCTAACTTCTGACAATTATTGGCGAAGATACATCCGTTTGAATTTGGAAACAGAAACTTAAAACGTAAATTTCTCGAAATGACTTCGAGACTTCATATTTTCAGCTTTTGATGCAGAGTCAAAATATATAAAAAGGGCTTCATAATGTTGAAAGAAATTCTAACTGCTGACAATTATTGGCGAAGATACATCCGTTTGAATTTGGAAACAGAAACTTAAAACGTCAATTTCTCGAAATGACTTCGAGACTACATATTTTCAGCTTTTGATGCAGAGTCAAAATATATAAAAAGGGCTTCATAATGTTGAAAGAAATTCTAACTTCTGACAATTATTGGCGAAGATACATCCGGTTGAATTTGGAAACAGAAACTTAAAACGTCAATTTCTCGAAATGACTTCGAGACTACATATTTTCAGCTTTTGATGCAGAGTCAAAATATATAAAAAGGGCTTCATAATGTTGAAAGAAATTCTAACTTCTGACAATTATTGGCGAAGATACATCCGTTTGAATTTGAAAACAGAAAATTTAAAACGTCAATTTCTCGAAATGACTTCAAGACTACATATTTTCAGCTTTTGATGCAGAGTCAAAATATATAAAAAGGGCTTCATAATGTTGAAAGAAATTCTAACTTCTGACAATTATTGGCGAAGATACATCCGTTTGAATTTGAAAACAGAAACTTAAAACGTCAATTTCTCGAAATGACTTCGAGACTACATATTTTCAGCTTTTGATGCAGAATCAAAATATATAAAAAGGGCTTCATAATGTTGAAAGAAATTCTAACTTTTGACAAGTATTGGCGAAGATATAACCGTTTGAATTTGGAAACAGAAACTTAAAACGTCAATTTCTCGAAATGACTTCGAGAGTACATATTTTCAGCTTTTGATGCAGAGTCAACATATATAAAAAGGGCTTCATAATGTTGAAAGAAATTCTAACTTCTGACAATTATTGGCGAAGATACATCCGTTTGAATTTGAAAACAGAAACTTAAAACGTCAATTTCTCGAAATGACTTCGAGACTACAAATTTTCAGCTTTTGATGCATAGCCAAAATATATAAAAAGGGCTTCATAATGTTGAAAGAAATTCTAACTTTTGACAATTATTGGCGAAGATACATCCATTTGAATTTGGAAACAGAAACTTAAAACGTCAATTTCTCGAAATGACTTCGAGACTACATATTTTCAGCTTTTGATGCAGAATCAAAATATATAAAAAGGGCTTCATAATGTTGAAAGAAATTCTAACTTCTGACAAGTATTGGCGAAGATACAACCGTTTGATTTTGGAAACAGAAACTTAAAACGTCAATTTCTCGAAATGACTTCGAGACTACATATTTTCAGCTTTTGATGCAGAGTCAAAATATATAAAAAGGGCTTCATAATGTTGAAAGAAATTCTAACTTCTGACAATTATTGGTGAAGATACATCCGTTTGAATTTGGAAACAGAAACTTAAACGTCAATTTCTCGAAATGACTTCGAGACTACATATTTTCAGCTTTTGATGCAGAATCAAAATATATAAAAAGGGCTTCATAATGTTGAAAGAAATTCTAACTTCTGACAAGTATTGGCGAAGATACAACCGTTTGATTTTGGAAACAGAAACTTAAAACGTCAATTTCTCGAAATGACTTCGAGACGACATATTTTCAGCTTTTGATGCAGAATCAATATATATAAAAAGGGCTTCTTAATGTTAAAAGAAATTCTAACTTCTGACAATTATTGGCGAAGATACATCCGTTTGAATTTGGAAACAGAAACTTAAAACGTCAATTTCTCGAAATGACTTCGAGACTACATATTTTCAGCTTTTGATGCAGAGTCAAAATATATAAAAAGGGCTTCATAATGTTGAAAGAAATTCTAACTTCTGACAATTACTGGCGAAGATACATCCGTTTGAATTTGGAAACAGAAACTTAAAACGTCAATTTCTCGAAATGACTTCCAGACTACATATTTTCAGCTTTTGATGCAGAATCAAAATATATAAAAAGGGCTTCATAATGTTGAAAGAAATTCTAACTTCTGACAATTATTGGCGAAGATATAACCGTTTGAATTTGGAAACAGAAACTTAAAACGTCAATTTCTCGAAATGACTTCGAGAGTACATATTTTCAGCTTTTGATGCAGAGTCAAAATATATAAAAAGGGCTTCATAATGTTGAAAGAAATTCTAACTTCTGACAATTATTGGCGAAGATACAACCGTTTGAATTTGGAAACAGAAACTTAAAACGTAAATTTCTCGAAATGACTTCGAGACTACATATTTTCAGCTTTTGATGCAGAGTCAAAATATATAAAAAGGGCTTCATAATGTTGAAAGAAATTCTAACTTCTGACAATTATTGGCGAAGATACATCCGTTTGAATTTGGAAACAGAAATTTAAAACGTCAATTTCTCGAAATGACTTCGAGACTACATATTTTCAGCTTTTGATGCAGAGTCAAAATATATAAAAAGGGCTTCATAATGTTGAAAGAAATTCTAACTTCTGACAATTATTGGCGAAGATACATCCGTTTGAATTTGGAAACAGAAACTTAAAACTTCAATTTCTCGAAATGACTTCGAGACTACATATTTTCAGCTTTTGATGCAGAATCAAAATATATAAAAAGGGCCTCATAATGTTGAAAGAAATTCTAACTTCTGACAATTATTGGCGAAGATACAACCGTTTGAATTTGGGAACAGAAACTTAAAACGTCAATTTCTCGAAATGATTTCGAGAGTACATATTTTCAGCTTTTGATGCAGAATCAAAGTATATAAAAAGGGCTTCATAATGTTGAAAGAAATTCTAACTTCTGACAATTATTGGCGAAGATACATCCGTTTGAATTTGGAAACAGAAACTTAAAACGTCAATTTCTCGAAATGACTTCGAGACTACATATTTTCAGCTTTTGATGCAGAGTCAAAATATATAAAAAGGGCTTCATAATGTTGAAAGAAATTCTAACTGCTGACAATTATTGGCGAAGATACATCCGTTTGAATTTGGAAACAGAAACTTAAAACGTCAATTTCTCGAAATGACTTCGAGACTACATATTTTCAGCTTTTGATGCAGAGTCAAAATATATAAAAAGGGCTTCATAATGTTGAAAGAAATTCTAACTTCTGACAATTATTGGCGAAGATACATCCGTTTGAATTTGGAAACAGAAACTTAAAACGTCAATTTCTCGAAATGAGTTCGAGACTACATATTTTCAGCTTTTGAAGCAGAGTCAAAATATATAAAAAGGGCTTCATAATGTTGAAAGAAATTCTAACTTCTGACAATTATTGGCGAAGATACATCCGTTTGAATTTGAAAACAGAAAATTTAAAACGTCAATTTCTCGAATTGACTTCAAGACTACATATTTTCAGCTTTTGATGCAGAGTCAAAATATATAAAAAGGGCTTCATAATGTTGAAAGAAATTCTAACTGCTGACAATTATTGGCGAAGATACATCCGTTTGAATTTGAAAACAGAAACTTAAAACGTCAATTTCTCGAAATGACTTCGAGACTACATATTTTCAGCTTTTGATGCAGAATCAAAATATATAAAAAGGGCTTCATAATGTTGAAAGAAATTCTAACTTTTGACAAGTATTGGCGAAGATATAACCGTTTGAATTTGGAAACAGAAACTTAAAACGTCAATTTCTCGAAATGACTTCGAGAGTACATATTTTCAGCTTTTGATGCAGAGTCAACATATATAAAAAGGGCTTCATAATGTTGAAAGAAATTCTAACTTCTGACAATTATTGGCGAAGATACATCCGTTTGAATTTGAAAACAGAAACTTAAAACGTCAATTTCTCGAAATGACTTCGAGACTACATATTTTCAGCTTTTGATGCAGAGTCAAAATATATAAAAAGGGCTTCATAATGTTGAAAGAAATTCTAACTTCTGACAATTATTGGCGAAGATACATCCGTTTGAATTTGGGAAAAGAAACTTAAACCGCCAATATCTCGAAATGACTTCGAGACTACATATTTTCAGCTTTTGATGCAGAATCAAAATATATAAAAAGGGGTTCATAATGTTGAAGAAATTCTAACTTCTGACAATTATTGGCGAAGATACATCCGTTTGATTTTGGAAACAGAAACTTAAAACGTCAATTTCTCGAAATGACTTCGAGACTACATATTTTCAGCTTTTGATGCAGAATCAAAATATATAAAATGGGCTTCTTAATGTTGAAAGAAATTCTAACTTCTGACAATTATTGACGAAGATACATCCGTTTGAATTTGGAGACAGAAACTTGAAACGTCGATTTCTCGAAATGACTTCGAGACTACATATTTTCAGCTTTTGATGCAGAATCAAAATATATAAAAAGGGCTTCATAATGTTGAAAGAAATTCTAACTTCTGACAATTATTGACGAAGATACATCCGTTTGAATTTGGAAACAGGAACTTAAACGTCAGTTTCTCGAAATGACTTCGAGACTACATATTTTCAGCTTTTGATGCAGAGTCAAAATATATAAAAAGGACTTCATAATGTTGAAAGAAATTCTAACTTCTGACAAGTATTGGCGAAGATACAACCGTTTGAATTTGGAAACAGAAACTTAAAACGTCAATTTCTCGAAATGACTTCGAGACTACATATATTCTGCTTTTGATGCAGTGTCAAAATATATAAAGAGGGCTTCATAATGTTGAAAGAAATTGTAACTTCTGACAATTATTGGCGAAGATACTTCCGTTTGAATTTGGAAACAGAAACTTAAAACGTCAATTTCTCGAAATGACTTCGAGACTACATATTTTCAGCTTTTGATGCAGAGTCAAAATATATAAAAAGGGCTTCATAATGTTGAAAGAAATTCTAACTTCTGACAATTATTGGCGAAGATACATCCGTTTGAATTTGGAAACAGAAACTTAAAACGTCAATTTCTCGAAATGACTTCGAGACTACATATTTTCAGCTTTTGATGCAGAGTCAAAATATATAAAAAGGGCTTCATAATGTTGAAAGAAATTCTAACTGCTGACAATTATTGGCGAAGATACATCCGTTTGAATTTGGAAACAGAAACTTAAAACGTCAATTTCTCGAAATGACTTCGAGACTACATATTTTCAGCTTTTGATGCAGAGTCAAAATATATAAAAAGGGCTTCATAATGTTGAAAGAAATTCTAACTGCTGACAATTATTGGCGAAGATACATCCGTTTGAATTTGGAAACAGAAACTTAAAACGTCAATTTCTCGAAATGACTTCGAGACTACATATTTTCAGCTTTTGATGCAGAGTCAAAATATATAAAAAGGGCTTCATAATGTTGAAAGAAATTCTAACTGCTGACAATTATTGGCGAAGATACATCCGTTTGAATTTGGAAACAGAAACTTAAAACGTCAATTTCTCGAAATGACTTCGAGACTACATATTTTCAGCTTTTGATGCAGAGTCAAAATATATAAAAAGGGCTTCATAATGTTGAAAGAAATTCTAGCTTCTGACAATTATTGGCGAAGATACATCCGTTTGAATTTGGAAACAGAAAATTTAAAACGTCAATTTCTCGAATTGACTTCAAGACTACATATTTTCAGCTTTTGATGCAGAATCAAAATATATAAAAAGGGCTTCATAATGTTGAAAGAAATTCTAACTTCTGACAATTATTGGCGAAGATACATCCGTTTGAATTTGGAAACAGAAACTTAAAACATCAATTTCTCGAAATGACTTCGAGACTACATATTTTCAGCTTTTGATGCAGAATCAAAATATATAAAAAGGGCTTCATAATGTTGAAAGAAATTCTAACTTCTGACAATTATTGGCGAAGATATAACCGTTTGAATTTGGAAACAGAAACTTAAAACGTCAATTTCTCGAAATGACTTCGAGAGTACATATTTTCAGCTTTTGATGCAGAGTCAAAATATATAAAAAGGGCTTCATAATGTTGAAAGAAATTCTAACTTCTGACAATTATTGGCGAAGATACATCCGTTTGAATTTGGAAACAGAAACTTAAACGTCAATTTCTCGAAATGACTTCGAGACTACATATTTTCAGCTTTTGATGCAGAATCAAAATATATAAAAAGGGCTTCATAATGTTGAAAGAAATTCTAACTTCTGACAATTATTGGCGAAGATACATCCGTTTGAATTTGGAAACAGAAACTTAAAACGTCAATTTCTCGAAATGACTTCGAGACTACATATTTTCAGCTTTTGATGCAGAATCAAAATATATAAAAAGGGCTTCATAATGTTGAAAGAAATTCTAACTTCTGACAATTATTGGCGAAGATACATCCGTTTGAATTTGGAAACAGAAAATTTAAAACGTCAATTTCTCGAATTGACTTCAAGACTACATATTTTCAGCTTTTGATGCAGAGTCAAAATATATAAAAAGGGCTTCATAATGTTGAAAGAAATTCTAACTTCTGACAATTATTGGCGAAGATACATCCATTTGAATTTGGAAACAGAAACTTAAAACGTCAATTTCTCGAAATAACTTCGAGACTACATATTTTCAGCTTTTGATGCCGAATCAAAATATATAAAAAGGGCTTCATAATGTTGAAAGAAATTCTAACTTCTGACAATTATTGGCGAAGATATAACCGTTTGAATTTGGAAACAGAAACTTAAAACGTCAATTTCTCGAAATGACTTCGAGAGTACATATTTTCAGCTTTTGATGCAGAGTCAAAATATATAAAAAGGGCTTCATAATGTTGAAAGAAATTCTAACTTCTGACAATTATTGGCGAAGATACATCCGTTTGAATTTAGAAACAGAAACTTAAACGTCAATTTCTCGAAATGACTTCGAGACTACATATTTTCAGCTTTTGATGCAGAATCAAAATATATAAAAAGGGCTTCATAATGTTGAAAGAAATTCTAACTTCTGACAATTATTGGCGAAGATACATCCGTTTGAATTTGGAAACAGAAACTTAAAACGTCAATTTCTCGAAATGACTTCGAGACTACATGTTTTCAGCTTTTGATGCAGAATCAAAATATATAAAAAGGGCTTCATAATGTTGAAAGAAATTCTAACTTCTGACAATTATTGGCGAAGATACATCCGTTTGAATTTGGAAACAGAAACTTAAAACGTCAATTTCTCGAAATGACTTCGAGATTACATATTTTCAGCTTTTGATGCAGAGTCAAAATATATAAAAAGGCTTCATAATGTTGAAAGAAATTCTAACTTCTGACAATTATTGGCGAAGATACATCCGTTTGAATTTGGAAACAGAAACTTAAAACGTCAATTTCTCGAAATGACTTCAAGACTACATATTTTCAGCTTTTGATACAGAATCAAAATATATAAAAAGGTCTTCTTAATGTTGAAAGAAATTCTAACTTCTGACAAGTATTGGCGAAGATACAAGCGTGTGAATTTGGAAACAGAAACTTAAAACGTCAATTTCTCGAAATGACTTCGAGACTACATATTTTCAGCTTTTGATGCAGAGTCAAAATATATAAAAAGGCTTCATAATGTTGAAAGAAATTCTAACTTCTGACAATTATTGGCGAAGATACATCCGTTTGAATTTGGAAACAGAAACTTAAAACGTCAATTTCTCGAAATGACTTCGAGAGTACATATTTTCAGCTTTTGATGCAGAGTCAAAATATATAAAAAAGGGCTTCATAATGTTGAAAGAAATTCTAACTTCTGACAAGTATTGGCGAAGATACAACCGTTTGAATTTGGAAACAGAAACTTAAAACGTCAATTTCTCGAAATGACTTCGAGACTACATATTTTCAGCTTTTGATGCAGAGTCAAAATATATAAAAAGGGCTTCATAATGTTGAAAGAAATTCTAACTTCTGACAATTATTGGCGAAGATACATCCGTTTGAATTTGGAAACAGAAACTTAAAACGTCAATTTCTCGAAATGACTTCGAGACTACATATTTTCAGCTTTTGATGCAGAATCAAAATATATAAAAAGGGCTTCATAATGTTGAAAGAAATTCTAACTGCTGACAATTATTGGCGAAGATACATCCGTTTGAATTTGGAAACAGAAACTTAAAACGTCAATTTCTCGAAATGACTTCGAGACTACATATTTTCAGCTTTTGATGCAGAGTCAAAATATATAAAAAGGGCTTCATAATGTTGAAAGAAATTCTAACTGCTGGCAATTATTGGCGAGGATACATCCTTTTGAATTTGGAAACAGAAACTTAAAACGTCAATTTCTCGAAATGACTTCGAGACCACATATTTTCAGCTTTTGATGCAGAGTCAAAATATATAAAAAGGGCTTCATAATGTTGAAAGAAATTCTAACTTTTGACAATTATTGGCGAAGATACATCCATTTGAATTTGGAAACAGAAACTTAAAACGTCAATTTCTCGAAATGACTTCGAGACTACATATTTTCAGCTTTTGATGCAGAATCAAAATATATAAAAAGGGCTTCATAATGTTGAAAGAAATTCTAACTTCTGACAATTATTGGCGAAGATACATCCGTTTGAATTTGAAAACAGAAACTTAAAACGTCAATTTCTCGAAATGACTTCGAGACTACATATTTTCAGCTTTTGATGCAAAGTCAAAATATATAAAAAGGGCTTCATAATGTTGAAAGAAATTCTAACTTATGACAATTATTGGCGAAGATACATCCGTTTGAATTTGGAAACAGAAACTTAAAACGTCAATTTCTCGAAATGACTTCGAGACTACATATTTTCAGCTTTTGATGCAGAGTCAAAATATATAAAAAGGGCTTCATAATGTTGAAAGAAATTCTAACTGCTGACAATTATTGGCGAAGATACATCCGTTTGAATTTGAAAACAGAAACTTAAAACGTCAATTTCTCGAAATGACTTCGAGACTACATATTTTCAGCTTTTGATGCAGAATCAAAATATATAAAAAGGGCTTCATAATGTTGAAAGAAATTCTAACTGCTGACAATTATTGGCGAAGATACATCCGTTTGAATTTGGAAACAGAAACTTAAAACGTCAATTTCTCGAATTGAGTTCGAGACTACATATTTTCAGCTTTTGATGCAGAGTCAAAATATATAAAAAGGGCTTCATAATGTTGAAAGAAATTCTAACTGCTGGCAATTATTGGCTAATATACATCCGGTTGAATTTGGAAACAGAAACTTAAAACGTCAATTTCTCGAAATGACTTCGAGACTACATATTTTCAGCTTTTGATGCAGAGTCAAAATATATAAAAAGGGCTTCATAATGTTGAAAGAAATTCTAACTTTTGACAATTATTGGCGAAGATACATCCGTTTGAATTTGGAAACAGAAACTTAAAACGTCAATTTCTCGAAATGACTTCGAGACTACATATTTTCAGCTTTTGATGCAGAATCAAAATATATAAAAAGGGCTTCATAATGTTCAAAGAAATTCTAACTTCTGACAATTATTGGCGAAGATACATCCGTTTGAATTTGGAAACAGAAACTTAAAACGTCAATTTCTCGAAATGACTTCGAGACTACATATTTTCAGCTTTTGATGCAGAGTCAAAATATATAAAAAGGCTTCATAATGTTGAAAGAAATTCTAACTTCTGACAATTATTGGCGAAGATACATCCGTTTGAATTTGGGAACAGAAACTTAAAACGTCAATTTCTCGAAATGACTTCGAGACTACATATTTTCAGCTTTTGATGCAGAGTCAAAATATATAAAAAGGGCTTCATAATGTTGAAAGAAATTCTAACTTCTGACAAGTATTGGCGAAGATACAACCGTTTGAATTTGGAAACAGAAACTTAAAACGTCAATTTCTCGAAATGACTTCGAGACTACATATTTTCAGCTTTTGATGCAGAGTCAAAATATATAAAAAAGGGCTTCATAATGTTGAAAGAAATTCTAACTTCTGACAATTATTGGCGAAGATACATCCGTTTGAATTTGGAAACAGAAACTTAAAACGTCAATTTCTCGAAATGACTTCGAGACTACATATTTTCAGCTTTTGATGCAACGTCAAAATATATAAAAAGGGCTTCATAATGTTGAAAGAAATTCTAACTTATGACAATTATTGGCGAAGATACATCCGTTTGAATTTGGAAACAGAAACTTAAAACGTCAATTTCTCGAAATGACTTCGAGACTACATATTTTCAGCTTTTGATGCAGAGTCAAAATATATAAAAAGGGCTTCATAATGTTGAAAGAAATTCTAACTGCTGACAATTATTGGCGAAGATACATCCGTTTGAATTTGGAAACAGAAACTTAAAACGTCAATTTCTCGAAATGACTTCGAGACTACATATTTTCAGCTTTTGATGCAGAGTCAAAATATATAAAAAGGGCTTCATAATGTTGAAAGAAATTCTAACTTCTGACAATTATTGGCGAAGATACATCCGTTTGAATTTGGAAACAGAAACTTAAAACGTCAATTTCTCGAAATGACTTCGAGACTACATATTTTCAGCTTTTGATGCAGAATCAAAATATATAAAAAGGGCTTCATAATGTTGAAAGAAATTCTAACTTCTGACAATTATTGGCGAAGATACATCCGTTTGAATTTGAAAACAGAAACTTAAAACGTCAATTTCTCGAAATGACTTCGAGACTACATATTTTCAGCTTTTGATGCAAAGTCAAAATATATAAAAAGGGCTTCATAATGTTGAAAGAAATTCTAACTTATGACAATTATTGGCGAAGATACATCCGTTTGAATTTGGAAACAGAAACTTAAAACGTCAATTTCTCGAAATGACTTCGAGACTACATATTTTCAGCTTTTGATGCAGAGTCAAAATATATAAAAAGGGCTTCATAATGTTGAAAGAAATTCTAACTGCTGACAATTATTGGCGAAGATACATCCGTTTGAATTTGGAAACAGAAACTTAAAACGTCAATTTCTCGAAATGACTTCGAGACTACATATTTTCAGCTTTTGATGCAGAGTCAAAATATATAAAAAGGGCTTCATAATGTTGAAAGAAATTCTAACTTCTGACAATTATTGGCGAAGATACATCCGTTTGAATTTGGAAACAGAAACTTAAAACGTCAATTTCTCGAAATGACTTCGAGACTACATATTTTCAGCTTTTGATGCAGAATCAAAATATATAAAAAGGGCTTCATAATGTTGAAAGAAATTCTAACTGCTGACAATTATTGGCGAAGATACATCCGTTTGAATTTGGAAACAGAAACTTAAAACGTCAATTTCTCGAAATGACTTCGAGACTACATATTTTCAGCTTTTGATGCAGAGTCAAAATATATAAAAAGGGCTTCATAATGTTGAAAGAAATTCTAACTGCTGACAATTATTGGCGAGGATACATCCTTTTGAATTTGGAAACAGAAACTTAAAACGTCAATTTCTCGAAATGACTTCGAGACCACATATTTTCAGCTTTTGATGCAGAGTCAAAATATATAAAAAGGGCTTCATAATGTTGAAAGAAATTCTAACTTTTGACAATTATTGGCGAAGATACATCCGTTTGAATTTGGAAACAGAAACTTAAAACGTCAATTTCTCGAAATGACTTCGAGACTACATATTTTCAGCTTTTGATGCAGAATCAAAATATATAAAAAGGGCTTCATATTGTTCAAAGAAATTCTAACTTCTGACAATTATTGGCGAAGATACATCCGTTTGAATTTGAAAACAGAAACTTAAAACGTCAATTTCTCGAAATGACTTCGAGACTACATATTTTCAGCTTTTGATGCAAAGTCAAAATATATAAAAAGGGCTTCATAATGTTGAAAGAAATTCTAACTTATGACAATTATTGGCGAAGATACATCCGTTTGAATTTGGAAACAGAAACTTAAAACGTCAATTTCTCGAAATGACTTCGAGACTACATATTTTCAGCTTTTGATGCAGAGTCAAAATATATAAAAAGGGCTTCATAATGTTGAAAGAAATTCTAACTGCTGACAATTATTGGCGAAGATACATCCGTTTGAATTTGAAAACAGAAACTTAAAACGTCAATTTCTCGAAATGACTTCGAGACTACATATTTTCAGCTTTTGATGCAGAATCAAAATATATAAAAAGGGCTTCATAATGTTGAAAGAAATTCTAACTGCTGACAATTATTGGCGAAGATACATCCGTTTGAATTTGGAAACAGAAACTTAAAACGTCAATTTCTCGAATTGAGTTCGAGACTACATATTTTCAGCTTTTGATGCAGAGTCAAAATATATAAAAAGGGCTTCATAATGTTGAAAGAAATTCTAACTGCTGGCAATTATTGGCGAAGATTCATCCTTTTGAATTTGGAAACAGAAACTTAAAACGTCAATTTCTCGAAATGACTTCGAGACTACATATTTTCAGCTTTTGATGCAGAGTCAAAATATATAAAAAGGGCTTCATAATGTTGAAAGAAATTCTAACTTTTGACAATTATTGGCGAAGATACATCCGTTTGAATTTGGAAACAGAAACTTAAAACGTCAATTTCTCGAAATGACTTCGAGACTACATATTTTCAGCTTTTGATGCAAAGTCAAAATATATAAAAAGGGCTTCATAATGTTGAAAGAAATTCTAACTTATGACAATTATTGGCGAAGATACATCCGTTTGAATTTGGAAACAGAAACTTAAAACGTCAATTTCTCGAAATGACTTCGAGACTACATATTTTCATCTTTTGATGCAGAGTCAAAATATATAAAAAGGGCTTCATAATGTTGAAAGAAATTCTAACTGCTGACAATTATTGGCGAAGATACATCCGTTTGAATTTGGAAACAGAAACTTAAAACGTCAATTTCTCGAAATGACTTCGAGACTACATATTTTCAGCTTTTGATGCAGAGTCAAAATATATAAAAAGGGCTTCATAATGTTGAAAGAAATTCTAACTTCTGACAATTATTGGCGAAGATACATCCGTTTGAATTTGGAAACAGAAACTTAAAACGTCAATTTCTCGAAATGACTTCGAGACTACATATTTTCAGCTTTTGATGCAGAATCAAAATATATAAAAAGGGCTTCATAATGTTGAAAGAAATTCTAACTTCTGACAATTATTGGCGAAGATACATCCGTTTGAATTTGGAAACAGAAACTTAAAACGTCAATTTCTCGAAATGACTTCGAGACTACATATTTTCAGCTTTTGATGCAGAGTCAAAATATATAAAAAGGGCTTCATAATGTTGAAAGAAATTCTAACTGCTGACAATTATTGGCGAAGATACATCCGTTTGAATTTGGAAACAGAAACTTAAAACGTCAATTTCTCGAAATGACTTCGAGACTACATATTTTCAGCTTTTGATGCAGAATCAAAATATATAAAAAGGGCTTCATAATGTTGAAAGAAATTCTAACTTCTGACAATTATTGGCGAAGATACATCCGTTTGAATTTGGAAACAGAAACTTAAAACGTCAATTTCTCGAAATGACTTCGAGACTACATATTTTCAGCTTTTGATGCAGAGTCAAAATATATAAAAAGGGCTTCATAATGTTGAAAGAAATTCTAACTTCTGACAATTATTGGCGAAGATACATCCGTTTGAATTTGGAAACCGAAACTTAAAACGTCAATTTCTCGAAATGACTTCGAGACCACATATTTTCAGCTTTTGATGCAGAGTCAAAATATATAAAAAGGGCTTCATAATGTTGAAAGAAATTCTAACTTCTGACAATTATTGGCGAAGATACATCCGTTTGAATTTGGAAACAGAAACTTAAAACGTCAATTTCTCGAAATGACTTTGAGACTACATATTTTCAGCTTTTGATGCAGAGTCAAAATATATAAAAAGGGCTTCATAATGTTCAAAGAAATTCTAACTTTTGACAATTATTGGCGAAGATACATCCGTTTGAATTTGGAAACAGAAACTTAAAACGTCAATTTCTCGAAATGACTTCGAGACTACATATTTTCAGCTTTTGATGCAAAGTCAAAATATATAAAAAGGGCTTCATAATGTTGAAAGAAATTCTAACTTATGACAATTATTGGCGAAGATACATCCGTTTGAATTTGGAAACAGAAACTTAAAACGTCAATTTCTCGAAATGACTTCGAGACTACATATTTTCAGCTTTTGATGCAGAGTCAAAATATATAAAAAGGGCTTCATAATGTTGAAAGAAATTCTAACTGCTGACAATTATTGGCGAAGATACATCCGTTTGAATTTGAAAACAGAAACTTAAAACGTCAATTTCTCGAAATGACTTCGAGACTACATATTTTCAGCTTTTGATGCAGAATCAAAATATATAAAAAGGGCTTCATAATGTTGAAAGAAATTCTAACTTCTGACAATTATTGGCGAAGATACATCCGTTTGAATTTGGAAACAGAAACTTAAAACGTCAATTTCTCGAAATGACTTCGAGAGTACATATTTTCAGCTTTTGATGCAGAGTCAAAATATATAAAAAGGGCTTCATAATGTTGAAAGAAATTCTAACTGCTGGCAATTATTGGCGAAGATACATCCTTTTGAATTTGGAAACAGAAACTTAAAACGTCAATTTCTCGAAATGACTTCGAGACTACATATTTTCAGCTTTTGATGCAGAGTCAAAATATATAAAAAGGGCTTCATAATGTTGAAAGAAATTCTAACTTTTGACAATTATTGGCGAAGATACATCCGTTTGAATTTGGAAACAGAAACTTAAAACGTCAATTTCTCGAAATGACTTCGAGACTACATATTTTCAGCTTTTGATGCAGAATCAAAATATATAAAAAGGGCTTCATAATGTTGAAAGAAATTCTAACTTCTGACAATTATTGGCGAAGATACATCCGTTTGAATTTGAAAACAGAAACTTAAAACGTCAATTTCTCGAAATGACTTCGAGACTACATATTTTCAGCTTTTGATGCAAAGTCAAAATATATAAAAAGGGCTTCATAATGTTGAAAGAAATTCTAACTTCTGACAATTATTGGCGAAGATACATCCGTTTGAATTTGGAAACAGAAACTTAAAACGTCAATTTCTCGAAATGACTTCGAGACTACATATTTTCAGCTTTTGATGCAGAGTCAAAATATATAAAAAGGGCTTCATAATGTTGAAAGAAATTCTAACTGCTGACAATTATTGGCGAAGATACATCCGTTTGAATTTGGAAACAGAAACTTAAAACGTCAATTTCTCGAAATGACTTCGAGACTACATATTTTCAGCTTTTGATGCAGAGTCAAAATATATAAAAAGGGCTTCATAATGTTGCAAGAAATTCTAACTTCTGACAATTATTGGCGAAGATACATCCGTTTGAATTTGGAAACAGAAACTTAAAACGTCAATTTCTCGAAATGACTTCGAGACTACATATTTTCAGCTTTTGATGCAGAATCAAAATATATAAAAAGGGCTTCATAATGTTGAAAGAAATTCTAACTTCTGACAATTATTGGCGAAGATACATCCGTTTGAATTTGAAAACAGAAACTTAAAACGTCAATTTCTCGAAATGACTTCGAGACTACATATTTTCAGCTTTTGATGCAGAGTCAAAATATATAAAAAGGGCTTCATAATGTTGAAAGAAATTGTAACTAATGACAATTATTGGCGAAGATACATCCGTTTGAATTTGGAAACAGAAACTTAAAACGTCAATTTCTCGAAATGACTTCGAGACTACATATTTTCAGCTTTTGATGCAGAGTCAAAATATATAAAAAGGGCTTCATAATGTTGAAAGAAATTCTAACTTCTGACAATTATTGGCGAAGATACATCCGTTTGAATTTGGAAACAGAAACTTAAAACGTCAATTTCTCGAAATGACTTCGAGACTACATATTTTCAGCTTTTGATGCAGAGTCAAAATATATAAAAAGGGCTACATAATGTTGAAAGAAATTCTAACTTCTGACAATTATTGGCGAAGATACATCCGTTTGAATTTGGAAACAGAAACTTAAAACGTCAATTTCTCGAAATGACTTCGAGACTACATATTTTCAGCTTTTGATGCAGAATCAAAATATATAAAAAGGGCTTCATAATGTTGAAAGAAATTCTAACTTCTGACAATTATTGGCGAAGATACATCCGTTTGAATTTGGAAACAGAAAATTTAAAACGTCAATTTCTCGAATTGACTTCAAGACTACATATTTTCAGCTTTTGATGCAGAGTCAAAATATATAAAAAGGGCTTCATAATGTTGAAAGAAATTCTAACTGCTGACAATTATTGGCGAAGATACATCCGTTTGAATTTGAAAACAGAAACTTAAAACGTCAATTTCTCGAAATGACTTCGAGACTACATATTTTCAGCTTTTGATGCAGAATCAAAATATATAAAAAGGGCTTCATAATGTTGAAAGAAATTCTAACTTTTGACAAGTATTGGCGAAGATATAACCGTTTGAATTTGGAAACAGAAACTTAAAACGTCAATTTCTCGAAATGACTTCGAGAGTACATATTTTCAGCTTTTGATGCAGAGTCAAAATATATAAAAAGGGCTTCATAATGTTGAAAGAAATTCTAACTTCTGACAATTATTGGCGAAGATACATCCGTTTGAATTTGAAAACAGAAACTTAAAACGTCAATTTCGCGAAATGACTTCGAGACTACATATTCTCAGCTTTTGATGCAGAGTCAAAATATATAAAAAGGGCTTCATAATGTTGAAAGAAATTCTAACTTCTGACAATTATTGGCGAAGATACATCCGTTTGAATTTGGAAACAGAAACTTAAACGTCAATTTCTCGAAATGACTTCGAGACTACATATTTTCAGCTTTTGATGCAGAATCAAAATATATAAAAAGGGCTTCATAATGTTGAAAGAAATTCTAACTTCTGACAAGTATTGGCGAAGATACAACCGTTTGATTTTGGAAACAGAAACTTAAAACGTCAATTTCTCGAAATGACTTCGAGACTACATATTTTCAGCTTTTGATGCAGAATCAAAATATATAAAAAGGGCTTCTTAATGTTAAAGGAAATTCTAACTTCTGACAATTATTGGCGAAGATACATCCGTTTGAATTTGGAAACAGAAACTTAAAGCGTCAATTTCTCGAAATGACTTCGAGACTACATATTTTCAGCTTTTGATACAGAATCAAAATATATAAAAAGGTATTCATAATGTTGAAAGAAATTCTAACTTCTGACAATTATTGGCGAAGATATAACCGTTTGAATTTGGAAACAGAAACTTAAAACGTCAATTTCTCGAAATGACTTCGAGAGTACATATTTTCAGCTTTTGATGCAGAATCAAAATATATAAAAAGGGCTTCATAATGTTGAAAGAAATTCTAACTTCTGACAATTATTGGCGAAGATACATCCGTTTGAATTTGGAAACAGAAAATTTAAAACGTCAATTTCTCGAATTGACTTCAAGACTACATATTTTCAGCTTTTGATGCAGAATCAAAATATATAAAAAGGGCTTCATAATGTTGAAAGAAATTCTAACTGCTGACAATTATTGGCGAAGATACATCCGTTTGAATTTGAAAACAGAAACTTAAAACGTCAATTTCTCGAAATGACTTCGAGACTACATATTTTCAGCTTTTGATGCAGAGTCAAAATATATAAAAAGGGCTTCATAATGTTAAAGGAAATTCTAACTTCTGACAATTATTGGCGAAGATACATCCGTTTGAATTTGGAAACAGAAACTTAAAGCGTCAATTTCTCGAAATGACTTCGAGACTACATATTTTCAGCTTTTGATACAGAATCAAAATATATAAAAAGGTATTCATAATGTTGAAAGAAATTCTAACTTCTGACAATTATTGGCGAAGATATAACCGTTTGAATTTGGAAACAGAAACTTAAAACGTCAATTTCTCGAAATGACTTCGAGAGTACATATTTTCAGCTTTTGATGCAGAGTCAAAATATATAAAAAGGGCTTCATAATGTTGAAAGAAATTCTAACTTCTGACAATTATTGGCGAAGATACATCCGTTTGAATTTGAAAACAGAAACTTAAAACGTCAATTTCGCGAAATGACTTCGAGACTACATATTCTCAGCTTTTGATGCAGAGTCAAAATATATAAAAAGGGCTTCATAATGTTGAAAGAAATTCTAACTTCTGACAATTATTGGCGAAGATACATCCGTTTGAATTTGGAAACAGAAACTTAAACGTCAATTTCTCGAAATGACTTCGAGACTACATATTTTCAGCTTTTGATGCAGAATCAAAATATATAAAAAGGGCTTCTTAATGTTAAAGGAAATTCTAACTTCTGACAATTATTGGCGAAGATACATCCGTTTGAATTTGGAAACAGAAACTTAAAGCGTCAATTTCTCGAAATGACTTCGAGACTACATATTTTCAGCTTTTGATACAGAATCAAAATATATAAAAAGGTATTCATAATGTTGAAAGAAATTCTAACTTCTGACAATTATTGGCGAAGATATAACCGTTTGAATTTGGAAACAGAAACTTAAAACGTCAATTTCTCGAAATGACTTCGAGAGTACATATTTTCAGCTTTTGATGCAGAATCAAAAATATAAAAAGGGCTTCATAATGTTGAAAGAAATTCTAACTTCTGACAATTATTGGCGAAGATAAATCCGTTTGAATTTGGAAACAGAAAATTTAAAACGTCAATTTCTCGAATTGACTTCAAGACTACATATTTTCAGCTTTTGATGCAGAGTCAAAATATATAAAAAGGGCTTCATAATGTTGAAAGAAATTCTAACTGCTGACAATTATTGGCGAAGATACATCCGTTTGAATTTGAAAACAGAAACTTAAAACGTCAATTTCTCGAAATGACTTCGAGACTACATATTTTCAGCTTTTGATGCAGAATCAAAATATATAAAAAGGGCTTCATAATGTTGAAAGAAATTCTAACTTTTGACAAGTATTGGCGAAGATATAACCGTTTGAATTTGGAAACAGAAACTTAAAACGTCAATTTCTCGAAATGATTTCGAGAGTACATATTTTCAGCTTTTGATGCAGAGTCAAAATATATAAAAAGGGCTTCATAATGTTGAAAGAAATTCTAACTTCTGACAATTATTGGCGAAGATACATCCGTTTGAATTTGAAAACAGAAACTTAAAACGTCAATTTCGCGAAATGACTTCGAGACTACATATTCTCAGCTTTTGATGCAGAGTCAAAATATATAAAAAGGGCTTCATAATGTTGAAAGAAATTCTAACTTCTGACAATTATTGGCGAAGATACATCCGTTTGAATTTGGAAACAGAAACTTAAACGTCAATTTCTCGAAATGACTTCGAGACTACATATTTTCAGCTTTTGATGCAGAATCAAAATATATAAAAAGGGCTTCATAATGTTGAAAGAAATTCTAACTTCTGACAAGTATTGGCGAAGATACATCCGTTTGAATTTGGAAACAGAAACTTAAACGTCAATTTCTCGAAATGACTTCGAGACTACATATTTTCAGCTTTTGATGCAGAATCAAAATATATAAAAAGGGCTTCTTAATGTTAAAGGAAATTCTAACTTCTGACAATTATTGGCGAAGATACATCCGTTTGAATTTGGAAACAGAAACTTAAAGCGTCAATTTCTCGAAATGACTTCGAGACTACATATTTTCAGCTTTTGATACAGAATCAAAATATATAAAAAGGTATTCATAATGTTGAAAGAAATTCTAACTTCTGACAATTATTGGCGAAGATATAACCGTTTGAATTTGGAAACAGAAACTTAAAACGTCAATTTCTCGAAATGACTTCGAGAGTACATATTTTCAGCTTTTGATGCAGAGTCAAAATATATAAAAAGGGCTTCATAATGTTGAAAGAAATTCTAACTTCTGACAATTATTGGCGAAGATACATCCGTTTGAATTTGGAAACAGGAACTTAAACGTCAGTTTCTCGAAATGACTTCGAGACTACATATTCTCAGCTTTTGATGCAGAGTCAAAATATATAAAAAGGGCTTCATAATGTTGAAAGAAATTCTAACTTCTGACAATTATTGGCGAAGATACATCCGTTTGAATTTGGAAACAGAAACTTAAACGTCAATTTCTCGAAATGACTTCGAGACTACATATTTTCAGCTTTTGATGCAGAATCAAAATATATAAAAAGGGCTTCATAATGTTGAAAGAAATTCTAACTTCTGACAAGTATTGGCGAAGATACAACCGTTTGATTTTGGAAACAGAAACTTAAAACGTCAATTTCTCGAAATGACTTCGAGACTACATATTTTCAGCTTTTGATGCAGAATCAAAATATATAAAAAGGGCTTCTTAATGTTAAAGGAAATTCTAACTTCTGACAATTATTGGCGAAGATACATCCGTTTGAATTTGGAAACAGAAACTTAAAGCGTCAATTTCTCGAAATGACTTCGAGACTACATATTTTCAGCTTTTGATACAGAATCAAAATATATAAAAAGGTATTCATAATGTTGAAAGAAATTCTAACTTCTGACAATTATTGGCGAAGATATAACCGTTTGAATTTGGAAACAGAAACTTAAAACGTCAATTTCTCGAAATGACTTCGAGAGTACATATTTTCAGCTTTTGATGCAGAATCAAAATATATAAAAAGGGCTTCATAATGTTGAAAGAAATTCTAACTTCTGACAATTATTGGCGAAGATACATCCGTTTGAATTTGGAAACAGAAAATTTAAAACGTCAATTTCTCGAATTGACTTCAAGACTACATATTTTCAGCTTTTGATGCAGAGTCAAAATATATAAAAAGGTATTCATAATGTTGAAAGAAATTCTAACTTCTGACAATTATTGGCGAAGATATAACCGTTTGAATTTGGAAACAGAAACTTAAAACGTCAATTTCTCGAAATGACTTCGAGAGTACATATTTTCAGCTTTTGATGCAGAATCAAAATATATAAAAAGGGCTTCATAATGTTGAAAGAAATTCTAACTTCTGACAATTATTGGCGAAGATACATCCGTTTGAATTTGAAAACAGAAACTTAAAACGTCAATTTCGCGAAATGACTTCGAGACTACATATTCTCAGCTTTTGATGCAGAGTCAAAATATATAAAAAGGGCTTCATAATGTTGAAAGAAATTCTAACTTCTGACAATTATTGGCGAAGATACATCCGTTTGAATTTGGAAACAGAAACTTAAACGTCAATTTCTCGAAATGACTTCGAGACTACATATTTTCAGCTTTTGATGCAGAATCAAAATATATAAAAAGGGCTTCTTAATGTTAAAGGAAATTCTAACTTCTGACAATTATTGGCGAAGATACATCCGTTTGAATTTGGAAACAGAAACTTAAAGCGTCAATTTCTCGAAATGACTTCGAGACTACATATTTTCAGCTTTTGATACAGAATCAAAATATATAAAAAGGTATTCATAATGTTGAAAGAAATTCTAACTTCTGACAATTATTGGCGAAGATATAACCGTTTGAATTTGGAAACAGAAACTTAAAACGTCAATTTCTCGAAATGACTTCGAGAGTACATATTTTCAGCTTTTGATGCAGAATCAAAAATATAAAAAGGGCTTCATAATGTTGAAAGAAATTCTAACTTCTGACAATTATTGGCGAAGATAAATCCGTTTGAATTTGGAAACAGAAAATTTAAAACGTCAATTTCTCGAATTGACTTCAAGACTACATATTTTCAGCTTTTGATGCAGAGTCAAAATATATAAAAAGGGCTTCATAATGTTGAAAGAAATTCTAACTGCTGACAATTATTGGCGAAGATACATCCGTTTGAATTTGAAAACAGAAACTTAAAACGTCAATTTCTCGAAATGACTTCGAGACTACATATTTTCAGCTTTTGATGCAGAATCAAAATATATAAAAAGGGCTTCATAATGTTGAAAGAAATTCTAACTTTTGACAAGTATTGGCGAAGATATAACCGTTTGAATTTGGAAACAGAAACTTAAAACGTCAATTTCTCGAAATGATTTCGAGAGTACATATTTTCAGCTTTTGATGCAGAGTCAAAATATATAAAAAGGGCTTCATAATGTTGAAAGAAATTCTAACTTCTGACAATTATTGGCGAAGATACATCCGTTTGAATTTGAAAACAGAAACTTAAAACGTCAATTTCGCGAAATGACTTCGAGACTACATATTCTCAGCTTTTGATGCAGAGTCAAAATATATAAAAAGGGCTTCATAATGTTGAAAGAAATTCTAACTTCTGACAATTATTGGCGAAGATACATCCGTTTGAATTTGGAAACAGAAACTTAAACGTCAATTTCTCGAAATGACTTCGAGACTACATATTTTCAGCTTTTGATGCAGAATCAAAATATATAAAAAGGGCTTCATAATGTTGAAAGAAATTCTAACTTCTGACAAGTATTGGCGAAGATACAACCGTTTGAATTTGGAAACAGAAACTTAAAACGTCAATTTCTCGAAATGACTTCGAGACTACATATTTTCAGCTTTTGATGCAGAATCAAAATATATAAAAAGGGCTTCTTAATGTTAAAGGAAATTCTAACTTCTGACAATTATTGGCGAAGATACATCCGTTTGAATTTGGAAACAGAAACTTAAAGCGTCAATTTCTCGAAATGACTTCGAGACTACATATTTTCAGCTTTTGATACAGAATCAAAATATATAAAAAGGTATTCATAATGTTGAAAGAAATTCTAACTTCTGACAATTATTGGCGAAGATATAACCGTTTGAATTTGGAAACAGAAACTTAAAACGTCAATTTCTCGAAATGACTTCGAGAGTACATATTTTCAGCTTTTGATGCAGAGTCAAAATATATAAAAAGGGCTTCATAATGTTGAAAGAAATTCTAACTTCTGACAATTATTGGCGAAGATACATCCGTTTGAATTTGGAAACAGGAACTTAAACGTCAGTTTCTCGAAATGACTTCGAGACTACATATTTTCAGCTTTTGATGCAGAGTCAAAATATATAAAAAGGACTTCATAATGTTGAAAGAAATTCTAACTTCTGACAAGTATTGGCGAAGATACAACCGTTTGAATTTGGAAACAGAAACTTAAAACGTCAATTTCTCGAAATGACTTCGAGACTACATATATTCTGCTTTTGATGCAGTGTCAAAATATATAAAAAGGGCTTCATAATGTTGAAAGAAATTCTAACTTCTGACAATTATTGGCGAAGATACAACCGTTTGATTTTGGAAACAGAAACTTAAAACGTCAATTTCTCGAAATGACTTCGAGACTACATATTTTCAGCTTTTGATGCAGAATCAAAATATATAAAAAGGGCTTCTTAATGTTAAAGGAAATTCTAACTTC
This sequence comes from Drosophila grimshawi, assembly GCF_018153295.1. Classification (NCBI taxonomy): domain Eukaryota; kingdom Metazoa; phylum Arthropoda; class Insecta; order Diptera; family Drosophilidae; genus Drosophila; species Drosophila grimshawi. The sequence goes on along the minus strand of NW_025063825.1, from coordinate 54,045 downwards.
TGACAATTATTGGCGAAGATACATCCGTTTGAATTTGGAAACAGAAACTTAAAGCGTCAATTTCTCGAAATGACTTCGAGACTACATATTTTCAGCTTTTGATACAGAATCAAAATATATAAAAAGGTATTCATAATGTTGAAAGAAATTCTAACTTCTGACAATTATTGGCGAAGATATAACCGTTTGAATTTGGAAACAGAAACTTAAAACGTCAATTTCTCGAAATGACTTCGAGAGTACATATTTTCAGCTTTTGATGCAGAGTCAAAATATATAAAAAGGGCTTCATAATGTTGAAAGAAATTCTAACTTCTGACAATTATTGGCGAAGATACATCCGTTTGAATTTGGAAACAGGAACTTAAACGTCAGTTTCTCGAAATGACTTCGAGACTACATATTTTCAGCTTTTGATGCAGAGTCAAAATATATAAAAAGGACTTCATAATGTTGAAAGAAATTCTAACTTCTGACAAGTATTGGCGAAGATACAACCGTTTGAATTTGGAAACAGAAACTTAAAACGTCAATTTCTCGAAATGACTTCGAGACTACATATATTCTGCTTTTGATGCAGTGTCAAAATATATAAAAAGGGCTTCATAATGTTGAAAGAAATTCTAACTTCTGACAATTATTGGCGAAGATACAACCGTTTGATTTTGGAAACAGAAACTTAAAACGTCAATTTCTCGAAATGACTTCGAGACTACATATTTTCAGCTTTTGATGCAGAATCAAAATATATAAAAAGGGCTTCTTAATGTTAAAGGAAATTCTAACTTCTGACAATTATTGGCGAAGATACATCCGTTTGAATTTGGAAACAGAAACTTAAACGTCAATTTCTCGAAATGACTTCGAGACTACATATTTTCAGCTTTTGATGCAGAATCAAAATATATAAAAAGGGCTTCATAATGTTGAAAGAAATTCTAACTTTTGACAAGTATTGGCGAAGATATAACCGTTTGAATTTGGAAACAGAAACTTAAAACGTCAATTTCTCGAAATGACTTCGAGAGTACATATTTTCAGCTTTTGATGCAGATTCAAAATATATAAAAAGGGCTTCATAATGTTGAAAGAAATTCTAACTTCTGACAATTATTGGCGAAGATACATCCGTTTGAATTTGAAAACAGAAACTTAAAACGTCAATTTCGCGAAATGACTTCGAGACTACATATTCTCAGCTTTTGATGCAGAGTCAAAATATATAAAAAGGGCTTCATAATGTTGAAAGAAATTCTAACTTTTGACAAGTATTGGCGAAGATATAACCGTTTGAATTTGGAAACAGAAACTTAAAACGTCAATTTCTCGAAATGATTTCGAGAGTACATATTTTCAGCTTTTGATGCAGAGTCAAAATATATAAAAAGGGCTTCATAATGTTGAAAGAAATTCTAACTACTGACAATTATTGGCGAAGATACATCCGTTTGAATTTGAAAACAGAAACTTAAAACGTCAATTTCGCGAAATGACTTCGAGACTACATATTCTCAGCTTTTGATGCAGAGTCAAAATATATAAAAAGGGCTTCATAATGTTGAAAGAAATTCTAACTTCTGACAATTATTGGCGAAGATACATCCGTTTGAATTTGGAAACAGAAACTTAAACGTCAATTTCTCGAAATGACTTCGAGACTACATATTTTCAGCTTTTGATGCAGAATCAAAACTATATAAAGAGGGGCTTCCATAATGTTGAAAGTAAATTCTAACTTCTGACAAGTATTGGCGAAGATACAACCGTTTGATTTGGAAACAGAAACTTAAAACGTCAAATTTCTCGAAATGACTTCGAGACTACATATTTTCAGCTTTTGATGCAGCATCAAAATATATAAAAAGGGCTTCTTAATGTTAAAGGAAATTCTAACTTCTGACAATTATTGGCGAAGATACATCCGTTTGAATTTGGAAACAGAAACTTAAAGCGTCAATTTCTCGAAATGACTTCGAGACTACATATTTTCAGCTTTTGATACAGAATCAAAATATATAAAAAGGGCTTCATAATGTTGAAAGAAATTCTAACTTCTGACAATTATTGGCGAAGATATAACCGTTTGAATTTGGAAACAGAAACTTAAAACGTAAATTTCTCGAAATGACTTCGAGAGTACATATTTTCAGCTTTTGATGCAGAGTCAAAATATATAAAAAGGGCTTCATAATGTTGAAAGAAATTCTAACTTCTGACAATTATTGGCGAAGATACATCCGTTTGAATTTGGAAACAGGAACTTAAACGTCAGTTTCTCGAAATGACTTCGAGACTACATATTTTCAGCTTTTGATGCAGAGTCAAAATATATAAAAAGGACTTCATAATGTTGAAAGAAATTCTAACTTCTGACAAGTATTGGCGAAGATACAACCGTTTGAATTTGGAAACAGAAACTTAAAACGTCAATTTCTCGAAATGACTTCGAGACTACATATATTCTGCTTTTGATGCAGTGTCAAAATATATAAAAAGGGCTTCATAATGTTGAAAGAAATTCTAACTTCTGACAATTATTGGCGAAGATACAACCGTTTGATTTTGGAAACAGAAACTTAAAACGTCAATTTCTCGAAATGACTTCGAGACTACATATTTTCAGCTTTTGATGCAGAATCAAAATATATAAAAAGGGCTTCTTAATGTTAAAGGAAATTCTAACTTCTGACAATTATTGGCGAAGATACATCCGTTTGAATTTGGAAACAGAAACTTAAAGCGTCAATTTCTCGAAATGACTTCGAGACTACATATTTTCAGCTTTTGATACAGAATCAAAATATATAAAAAGGTATTCATAATGTTGAAAGAAATTCTAACTTCTGACAATTATTGGCGAAGATATAACCGTTTGAATTTGGAAACAGAAACTTAAAACGTCAATTTCTCGAAATGACTTCGAGAGTACATATTTTCAGCTTTTGATGCAGAGTCAAAATATATAAAAAGGGCTTCATAATGTTGAAAGAAATTCTAACTTCTGACAATTATTGGCGAAGATACATCCGTTTGAATTTGGAAACAGGAACTTAAACGTCAGTTTCTCGAAATGACTTCGAGACTACATATTTTCAGCTTTTGATGCAGAGTCAAAATATATAAAAAGGACTTCATAATGTTGAAAGAAATTCTAACTTCTGACAAGTATTGGCGAAGATACAACCGTTTGAATTTGGAAACAGAAACTTAAAACGTCAATTTCTCGAAATGACTTCGAGACTACATATATTCTGCTTTTGATGCAGTGTCAAAATATATAAAAAGGGCTTCATAATGTTGAAAGAAATTCTAACTTCTGACAATTATTGGCGAAGATACAACCGTATGATTTTGGAAACAGAAACTTAAAACGTCAATTTCTCGAAATGACTTCGAGACTACATATTTTCAGCTTTTGATGCAGAATCAAAATATATAAAAAGGGCTTCTTAATGTTAAAGGAAATTCTAACTTCTGACAATTATTGGCGAAGATACATCCGTTTGAATTTGGAAACAGAAACTTAAACGTCAATTTCTCGAAATGACTTCGAGACTACATATTTTCAGCTTTTGATGCAGAATCAAAATATATAAAAAGGGCTTCATAATGTTGAAAGAAATTCTAACTTTTGACAAGTATTGGCGAAGATATAACCGTTTGAATTTGGAAACAGAAACTTAAAACGTCAATTTCTCGAAATGACTTCGAGAGTACATATTTTCAGCTTTTGATGCAGATTCAAAATATATAAAAAGGGCTTCATAATGTTGAAAGAAATTCTAACTTCTGACAATTATTGGCGAAGATACATCCGTTTGAATTTGAAAACAGAAACTTAAAACGTCAATTTCTCGAAATGACTTCGAGACTACATATTTTCAGCTTTTGATGCAGAGTCAAAATATATAAAAAGGGCTTCATAATGTTGAAAGAAATTCTAACTTCTGACAAGTATTGGCGAAGATACAACCGTTTGAATTTTGGAAACAGAAACTTAAAACGTCAATTTCTCGAAATGACTTCGAGACTACATATTTTCAGCTTTTGATGCAGAATCAAAATATATAAAAAGGGCTTCATAATGTTAAAGGAAATTCTAACTTCTGACAATTATTGGCGAAGATACATCCGTTTGAATTTGGAAACAGAAACTTAAACGTCAATTTCTCGAAATGACTTCGAGACTACATATTTTCAGCTTTTGATGCAGAATCAAAATATATAAAAAGGGCTTCATAATGTTGAAAGAAATTCTAACTTTTGACAAGTATTGGCGAAGATATAACCGTTTGAATTTGGAAACAGAAACTTAAAACGTCAATTTCTCGAAATGACTTCGAGAGTACATATTTTCAGCTTTTGATGCAGAATCAAAATATATAAAAAGGGCTTCATAATGTTGAAAGAAATTCTAACTTCTGACAATTATTGGCGAAGATACATCCGTTTGAATTTGGAAACAGAAACTTAAAGCGTCAATTTCTCGAAATGACTTCGAGACTACATATTTTCAGCTTTTGATGCAGAATCAAAATATATAAAAAGGGATTCATAATGTTGAAAGAAATTCTAACTTCTGACAATTATTGGCGAAGATACATCCGTTTGAATTTGGAAACAGAAACTTAAAACGTCAATTTCTCGAAATGACTTCGAGAGTACATATTTTCAGCTTTTGATGCAGAATCAAAATATATAAAAAGGGCTTCATAATGTTGAAAGAAATTCTAACTTCTGACAATTATTGGCGAAGATACATCCGTTTGAATTTGGAAACAGAAAATTTAAAACGTCAATTTCTCGAATTGACTTCAAGACCACATATTTTCAGCTTTTGATGCAGAGTCAAAATATATAAAAAGGGCTTCATAATGTTGAAAGAAATTCTAACTTCTGACAATTATTGGCGAAGATACAACCGTTTGAATTTGGAAACAGAAACTTAAAACGTCAATTTCTCGAAATGACTTCGAGACTACATATTTTCAGCTTTTGATGCAGAATCAAAATATATAAAAAGGGCTTCTTAATGTTAAAGGAAATTCTAACTTCTGACAATTATTGGCGAAGATACATCCGTTTGAATTTGGAAACAGAAACTTAAAACGTCAATTTCTCGAAATGACTTCGAGACTACATATTTTCAGCTTTTGATACAGAATCAAAATATATAAAAAGGTATTCATAATGTTGAAAGAAATTCTAACTTCTGACAATTATTGGCGAAGATACATCCGTTTGAATTTGGAAACAGAAACTTAAAACGTCAATTTCTCGAAATGACTTCGAGACTACATATTTTCAGCTTTTGATGCAGAATCAAAATATATAAAAAGGGCTTCATAATGTTGAAAGAAATTCTAACTTCTGACAATTATTGGCGAAGATACATCCGTTTGAATTTGGAAACAGAAAATTTAAAACGTCAATTTCTCGAAATGACTTCGAGACTACATATTTTCAGCTTTTGATGCAGAGTCAAAATATATAAAAAGGGCTTCATAATGTTGAAAGAAATTCTAACTTCTGACAATTATTGGCGAAGATACATCCGTTTGAATTTGAAAACAGAAACTTAAAACGTCAATTTCTCGAAATGACTTCGAGACTACATATTTTCAGCTTTTGATGCAGAGTCAAAATATATAAAAAGGGCTTCATAATGTTGAAAGAAATTCTAACTTCTGACAAGTATTGGCGAAGATACATCCGTTTGAATTTGGAAACAGAAACTTAAAACGTCAATTTCTCGAAATGACTTCGAGACTACATATTTTCAGCTTTTGATGCAGAGTCAAAATATATAAAAAGGGCTTCATAATGTTGAAAGAAACTCTAACTTCTGACAATTATTGGCGAAGATACATCCGTTTGAATTTGGAAACAGAAACTTAAAACGTCAATTTCTCGAAATGACTTCGAGACTACATATTTTCAGCTTTTGATGCAGAGTCAAAATATATAAAAAGGGCTTCATAATGTTGAAAGAAATTCTAACTTCTGACAATTATTGGCGAAGATACATCCGTTTGAATTTGGAAACAGAAACCTAAAACGTCAATTTCTCGAAATGACTTCGAGACTACCTATTTTCAGCTTTTGAAGCAGAGTCAAAATATATAAAAAGGGGCTTCATAATGTTGAAAGAAATTCTAACTTTCTGACAATTATTGGCGAAGATACATCCGTTTGAATTTGGAAACAGAAACTTAAAACGTCAATTTCTCGAAATGACTTCGCGACTACATATTTTCAGCTTTTGATGCATAGTCAAAATATATAAAAAGGGCTTCATAATGTTGAAAGAAATTCTAACTTCTGACAATTATTGGCGAAGATACATCCGTTTGAATTTGGAAACAGAAACTTAAAGCGTCAATTTCTCGAAATGACTTCGAGACTACATATTTTCAGCTTTTGATGCAGGGTCAAAATATATAAAAAGGGCTTCATAATGTTGAAAGAAATTCTAACTTCTGACAATTATTGGCGAAGATACAACCGTTTGAATTTGGAAACAGAAACTTAAAACGTCAATTTCTCGAAATGACTTCGAGACTACATATTTTCAGCTTTTGATGCAGAGTCAAAATATATAAAAAGGGCTTCATAATGTTGAAAGAAATTCTAACTTCTGACAATTATTGGCGAAGATACATCCGTTTGAATTTGGAAACAGAAACTTAAAACGTCAATTTCTCGAAATGACTTCGAGACTACATATTTTCAGCTTTTGATGCAGAGTCAAAATATATAAAAAGGGCTTCATAATGTTGAAAGAAATTCTAACTTCTGACAATTATTGGCGAAGATACATCCGTTTGAATTTGGAAACAGAAACTTAAAACGTCAATTTCTCGAAATGACTTCGAGACTACATATTTTCAGCTTTTGATGCAGAGTCAAAATATATAAAAAGGGCTTCATAATGTTGAAAGAAATTCTAACTTCTGACAATTATTGGCGAAGATACATCCGTTTGAATTTGGAAACAGAAACTTAAAACGTCAATTTCTCGAAATGACTTCGAGACTACATATTTTCAGCTTTTGATGCAGAGTCAAAATATATAAAAAGGGCTTCATAATGTTGAAAGAAATTCTAACTTCTGACAATTATTGGCGAAGATACATCCGTTTGAATTTGGAAACAGAAACTTAAAACGTCAATTTCTCGAAATGACTTCGAGACTACATATTTTCAGCTTTTGATGCAGAGTCAAAATATATAAAAAGGGCTTCATAATGTTGAAAGAAATTCTAACTTCTGACAATTATTGGCGAAGATACATCCGTTTGAATTTGGAAACAGAAACTTAAAACGTCAATTTCTCGAAATGACTTCGAGACTACATATTTTCAGCTTTTGATGCAGAGTCAAAATATATAAAAAGGGCTTCATAATGTTGAAAGAAATTCTAACTTCTGACAATTATTGGCGAAGATACATCCGTTTGAATTTGGAAACAGAAACTTAAAACGTCAATTTCTCGAAATGACTTCGAGACTACATATTTTCAGCTTTTGATGCAGAGTCAAAATATATAAAAAGGGCTTCATAATGTTGAAAGAAATTCTAACTTCTGACAATTATTGGCGAAGATACATCCGTTTGAATTTGGAAACAGAAACTTAAAACGTCAATTTCTCGAAATGACTTCGAGACTACATATTTTCAGCTTTTGATGCAGAGTCAAAATATATAAAAAGGGCTTCATAATGTTGAAAGAAATTCTAACTTCTGACAATTATTGGCGAAGATACATCCGTTTGAATTTGGAAACAGAAACTTAAAACGTCAATTTCTCGAAATGACTTCGAGACTACATATTTTCAGCTTTTGATGCAGAATCAAAATATATAAAAAGGGCTTCATAATGTTGAAAGAAATTCTAACTTCTGACAATTATTGGCGAAGATACATCCGTTTGAATTTGGAAACAGAAACTTAAAACGTCAATTTCTCGAAATGACTTCGAGACTACATATTTTCAGCTTTTGATGCAGAGTCAAAATATATAAAAAGGGCTTCATAATGTTGAAAGAAATTCTAACTTCTGACAATTATTGGCGAAGATACATCCGTTTGAATTTGGAAACAGAAACTTAAAACGTCAATTTCTCGAAATGACTTCGAGACTACATATTTTCAGCTTTGGATGCAGAATCAAAATATATAAAAAGGGCTTCATAATGTTGAAAGAAATTCTAACTTCTGACAATTATTGGCGAAGATACATCCGTTTGAATTTGGAAACAGAAACTTAAAACGTCAATTTCTCGAAATGACTTCGAGACTACATATTTTCAGCTTTTGATGCAGAGTCAAAATATATAAAAAGGGCTTCATAATGTTGAAAGAAATTCTAACTTCTGACAATTATTGGCGAAGATACATCCGTTTGAATTTGGAAACAGAAACTTAAAACGTCAATTTCTCGAAATGACTTCGAGACTACATATTTTCAGCTTTTGATGCAGAGTCAAAATATATAAAAAGGGCTTCATAATGTTGAAAGAAATTCTAACTTCTGACAATTATTGGCGAAGATACATCCGTTTGAATTTGGAAACAGAAACTTAAAACGTCAATTTCTCGCAATGACTTCCAGACTACATATTTTCAGCTTTTGATGCAGAGTCAAAATATATAAAAAGGGCTTCATAATGTTGAAAGAAATTCTAACTTCTGACAATTATTGGCGAAGATACAACCGTTTGAATTTGGAAACAGAAACTTAAAACGTCAATTTCTCGAAATGACTTCGAACAACATATTTTCAGCTTTTGATGCAGAGTCAAAATATATAAAAAGGGCTTCATAATGTTGAAAGAAATTCTAACTTCTGACAATTATTGGCGAAGATACATCCGTTTGAATTTGGAAACAGAAACTTAAAACGTCAATTTCTCGAAATGACTTCGAGACTACATATTTTCAGCTTTGGATGCAGAATCAAAATATATAAAATGGGCTTCATAATGTTGAAAGAAACTCTAACTTCTGACAATTATTGGCGAAGATACATCCGTTTGAATTTGGAAACAGAAACTTAAAACGTCAATTTCTCGAAATGACTTCGAGACTACATATTTTCAGCTTTTGATGCAGAGTCAAAATATATAAAAAGGGCTTCATAATGTTGAAAGAAATTCTAACTTCTGACAATTATTGGCGAAGATACATCCGTTTGAATTTGGAAACAGAAACTTAAAACGTCAATTTCTCGAAATGACTTCGAGACTACATATTTTCAGCTTTTGATGCAGAGTCAAAATATATAAAAAGGGCTTCATAATGTTGAAAGAAATTCTAACTTCTGACAATTATTGGCGAAGATACATCCGTTTGAATTTGGAAACAGAAACTTAAAACGTCAATTTCTCGAAATGACTTCGAGACTACATATTTTCAGCTTTGGATGCAGAATCAAAATATATAAAAAGGGCTTCATAATGTTGAAAGAAATTCTAACTTCTGACAATTATTGGCGAAGATACATCCGTTTGAATTTGGAAACAGAAACTTAAAACGTCAATTTCTCGAAATGACTTCGAGACTACATATTTTCAGCTTTTGATGCAGAATCAAAATATATAAAAAGGGCTTCATAATGTTGAAAGAAATTCTAACTTCTGACAATTATTGGCGAAGATACAACCGTTTGAATTTGGAAACAGAAACTTAAAACGTCAATTTCTCGAAATGACTTCGAGACTACATATTTTCAGCTTTTGATGCAGAATCAAAATATATAAAAAGGGCTTCATAATGTTGAAAGAAATTCTAACTTCTGACAATTATTGGCGAAGATACATCCGTTTGAATTTGGAAACAGAAACTTAAAACGTCAATTTCTCGAAATGACTTCGAGACTACATATTTTCAGCTTTTGATGCAGAGTCAATATATATAAAAAGGGCTTCATAATGTTGAAAGAAATTCTAACTTTTGACAATTATTGGCGAAGATACAACCGTTTGAATTTGGAAACAGAAACTTAAAACGTCAATTTCTCGAAATGACTTCGAGACTACATATTTTCAGCTTTGGATGCAGAATCAAAATATATAAAAAGGGCTTCATAATGTTGAAAGAAATTCTAACTTCTGACAATTATTGGCGAAGATACATCCGTTTGAATTTGGAAACAGAAACTTAAAACGTCAATTTCTCGAAATGACTTCGAGACTACATATTTTCAGCTTTTGATGCAGAATCAAAATATATAAAAAGGGCTTCATAATGTTGAAAGAAATTCTAACTTCTGACAATTATTGGCGAAGATACATCCGTTTGAATTTGGAAACAGAAACTTAAAACGTCAATTTCTCGAAATGACTTCGCGACTACATATTTTCAGCTTTTGATGCAGAATCAAAATATATAAAAGGGGCTTCATAATGTTGAAAGAAATTCTAACTTCTGACAATTATTGGCGAAGATACATCCGTTTGAATTTGGAAACCGAAACTTAAAACGTCAATTTCTCGAAATGTCTTCGCGACTACATATTTTCAGCTTTTGATGCAGAGTCAAAATATATAAAAAGGGCTTCATAATGTTGAAAGAAATTCTAACTTCTGACAATTATTGGCGAAGATACAACCGTTTGAATTTGGAAACAGAAACTTAAAACGTCAATTTCTCGAAATGACTTCGAGACTACATATTTTCAGCTTTTGATGCAGAGTCAAAATATATAAAAGGGGCTTCATAATGTTGAAAGAAATTCTAACTTCTGACAATTATTGGCGAAGATACATCCGTTTGAATTTGGAAACAGAAACTTAAAATGTCAATTTCTCGAATTGACTTCAAGACTACATATTTTCAGCTTTGGATGCAGAATCAAAATATATAAAAAGGGCTTCATAATGTTGAAAGAAATTCTAACTTCTGACAATTATTGGCGAAGAACATCCGTTTGAATTTGGAACAGAAACTTAAAACGTCAATTTCTCGCAATGACTTCGAGACTACATATTTTCAGCTTTTGATGCAGAGTCAAAATATATAAAAAGGGCTTCATAATGTTGAAAGAAATTCTAACTTCTGACAATTATTGGCGAAGATACATCCGTTTGAATTTGGAAACAGAAACTTAAAACGTCAATTTCTCGAAATGACTTCGAGACTACATATTTTCAGCTTTTGATGCAGAATCAAAATATATAAAAAGGGCTTCATAATGTTGAAAGAAATTCTAACTTCTGACAATTATTGGCGAAGATACATCCGTTTGAATTTGGAAACAGAAACTTAAAACGTCAATTTCTCGAAATGACTTCGAGACTACATATTTTCAGCTTTTGATGCAGAGTCAAAATATATAAAAAGGGCTTCATAATGTTGAAAGAAATTCTAACTTCTGACAATTATTGGCGAAGATACATCCGTTTGAATTTGGAAACAGAAACTTAAAACGTCAATTTCTCGAAATGACTTCGAGACTACATATTTTCAGCTTTTGATGCAGAATCAAAATATATAAAAAGGGCTTCATAATGTTGAAAGAAATTCTAACTTCTGACAATTATTGGCGAAGATACATCCGTTTGAATTTGGAAACAGAAACTTAAAACGTCAATTTCTCGAAATGACTTCGAGACTACATATTTTCAGCTTTGGATGCAGAATCAAAATATATACAATGGGCTTCATAATGTTGAAAGAAATTCTAACTTCTGACAATTATTGGCGAAGATACATCCGTTTGAATTTGGAAACAGAAACTTAAAACGTCAATTTCAGGAAATGACTTCGAGACTACATATTTTCAGCTTTTGATGCAGAGTCAAAATATATAAAAAGGGCTTCATAATGTTGAAAGAAATTCTAACTTCTGACAATTATTGGCGAAGATACATCCGTTTGAATTTGGAAACAGAAACTTAAAACGTCAATTTCTCGAAATGACTTCGAGACTACATATTTTCAGCTTTTGATGCAGAATCAAAATATATAAAAAGGGCTTCATAATGTTGAAAGAAATTCTAACTTCTGACAATTATTGGCGAAGATACATCCGTTTGAATTTGGAAACAGAAACTTAAAACGTCAATTTCTCGAAATGACTTCGAGACTACATATTTTCAGCTTTTGATGCAGAATCAAAATATATAAAAAGGGCTTCATAATGTTGAAAGAAATTCTAACTTCTGACAATTATTGGCGAAGATACATCCGTTTGAATTTGGAAACAGAAACTTAAAACGTCAATTTCTCGAAATGACTTCGAGACTACATATTTTCAGCTTTTGATGCAGAGTCAAAATATATAAAAAGGGCTTCATAATGTTGAAAGAAATTCTAACTTCTGACAATTATTGGCGAAGATACATCCGTTTGAATTTGGAAACAGAAACTTAAAACGTCAATTTCTCGAAATGACTTCGAGACTACATATTTTCAGCTTTTGATGCAGAGTCAAAATATATAAAAAGGGCTTCATAATGTTGAAAGAAATTCTAACTTCTGACAATTATTGGCGAAGATACATCCGTTTGAATTTGGAAACAGAAACTTAAAACGTCAATTTCTCGAAATGACTTCGAGACTACATATTTTCAGCTTTGGATGCAGAATCAAAATATATAAAAAGGGCTTCATAATGTTGAAAGAAATTCTAACTTCTGACAATTATTGGCGAAGATACATCCGTTTGAATTTGGAAACAGAAACTTAAAACGTCAATTTCTCGAAATGACTTCGAGACTACATATTTTCAGCGTTTTGATGCAGAATCAAAATATATAAAAAGGGCTTCATAATGTTGAAAGAAATTCTAACTTCTGACAATTATTGGCGAAGATACATCCGTTTGAATTTGGAAACAGAAACTTAAAACGTCAATTTCTCGAAATGACTTCGAGACTACATATTTTCAGCTTTTGATGCAGAGTCAAAATATATAAAAAGGGCTTCATAATGTTGAAAGAAATTCTAACTTCTGACAATTATTGGCGAAGATACATCCGTTTGAATTTGGAAACAGAAACTTAAAACGTCAATTTCTCGAAATGACTTCGAGACTACATATTTTCAGCTTTTGATGCAGAGTCAAAATATATAAAAAGGGCTTCATAATGTTGAAAGAAATTCTAACTTCTGACAATTATTGGCGAAGATACATCCGTTTGAATTTGGAAACAGAAACTTAAAACGTCAATTTCTCGAAATGACTTCGAGACTACATAAGTATTTTCAGCTTTTGATGCAGAATCAAAATATATAAAAAGGGCTTCATAATGTTGAAAGAAATTCTAACTTCTGACAATTATTGGCGAAGATACATCCGTTTGAATTTGGAAACAGAAACTTAAAACGTCAATTTCTCGAAATGACTTCGAGACTACATATTTTCAGCTTTTGATGCAGAATCAAAATATATAAAAAGGGCTTCATAATGTTGAAAGAAATTCTAACTTCTGACAATTATTGGCGAAGATACATCCGTTTGAATTTGGAAACAGAAACTTAAAACGTCAATTTCTCGAAATGACTTCGAGACTACATATTTTCAGCTTTAGATGCAGAATCAAAATATATAAAAAGGGCTTCATAATGTTGAAAGAAATTCTAACTTCTGACAATTATTGGCGAAGATACATCCGTTTGAATTTGGAAACAGAAACTTAAAACGTCAATTTCTCGAAATGACTTCGAGACTACATATTTTCAGCTTTTGATGCAGAATCAAAATATATAAAAAGGGCTTCATAATGTTGAAAGAAATTCTAACTTCTGACAATTATTGGCGAAGATACATCCGTTTGAATTTGGAAACAGAAACTTAAAACGTCAATTTCTCGAAATGACTTCGAGACTACATACAGTATTTTCAGCTTTTGATGCAGAATCAAAATATATAAAAAGGGCTTCATAATGTTGAAAGAAATTCTAACTTCTGACAATTATTGGCGAAGATACATCCGTTTGAATTTGGAAACAGAAACTTAAAACGTCAATTTCTCGAAATGACTTCGAGACTACATATTTTCAGCTTTTGATGCAGAGTCAAAATATATAAAAAGGGCTTCATAATGTTGAAAGAAATTCTAACTTCTGACAATTATTGGCGAAGATACATCCGTTTGAATTTGGAAACAGAAACTTAAAACGTCAATTTCTCGAAATGACTTCGAGACTACATATTTTCAGCTTTTGATGCAGAGTCAAAATATATAAAAAGGGCTTCATAATGTTGAAAGAAATTCTAACTTCTGACAATTATTGGCGAAGATACATCCGTTTGAATTTGGAAACAGAAACTTAAAACGTCAATTTCTCGAAATGACTTCGAGACTACATATTTTCAGCTTTTGATGCAGAGTCAAAATATATAAAAAGGGCTTCATAATGTTGAAAGAAATTCTAACTTCTGACAATTATTGGCGAAGATACATCCGTTTGAATTTGGAAACAGAAACTTAAAACGTCAATTTCTCGAAATGACTTCGAGACTACATATTTTCAGCTTTTGATGCAGAGTCAAAATATATAAAAAGGGCTTCATAATGTTGAAAGAAATTCTAACTTCTGACAATTATTGGCGAAGATACATCCGTTTGAATTTGGAAACAGAAACTTAAAACGTCAATTTCTCGAAATGACTTCGAGACTACATATTTTCAGCTTTTGATGCAGAATCAAAATATATAAAAAGGGCTTCATAATGTTGAAAGAAATTCTAACTTCTGACAATTATTGGCGAAGATACATCCGTTTGAATTTGGAAACAGAAACTTAAAACGTCAATTTCTCGAAATGACTTCGAGACTACATATTTTCAGCTTTTGATGCAGAGTCAAAATATATAAAAAGGGCTTCATAATGTTGAAAGAAATTCTAACTTCTGACAATTATTGGCGAAGATACATCCGTTTGAATTTGGAAACAGAAACTTAAAACGTCAATTTCTCGAAATGACTTCGAGACTACATATTTTCAGCTTTTGATGCAGAATCAAAATATATAAAAAGGGCTTCATAATGTTGAAAGAAATTCTAACTTCTGACAATTATTGGCGAAGATACATCCGTTTGAATTTGGAAACAGAAACTTAAAACGTCAATTTCTCGAAATGACTTCGAGACTACATATTTTCAGCTTTTGATGCAGAGTCAAAATATATAAAAAGGGCTTCATAATGTTGAAAGAAATTCTAACTTCTGACAATTATTGGCGAAGATACATCCGTTTGAATTTGGAAACAGAAACTTAAAACGTCAATTTCTCGAAATGACTTCGAGACTACATATTTTCAGCTTTTGATGCAGAATCAAAATATATAAAAAGGGCTTCATAATGTTGAAAGAAATTCTAACTTCTGACAATTATTGGCGAAGATACATCCGTTTGAATTTGGAAACAGAAACTTAAAACGTCAATTTCTCGAAATGACTTCGAGACTACATATTTTCAGCTTTTGATGCAGAATCAAAATATATAAAAAGGGCTTCATAATGTTGAAAGAAATTCTAACTTCTGACAATTATTGGCGAAGATACATCCGTTTGAATTTGGAAACAGAAACTTAAAACGTCAATTTCTCGAAATGACTTCGAGACTACATATTTTCAGCTTTTGATGCAGAGTCAAAATATATAAAAAGGGCTTCATAATGTTGAAAGAAATTCTAACTTCTGACAATTATTGGCGAAGATACATCCGTTTGAATTTGGAAACAGAAACTTAAAACGTCAATTTCTCGAAATGACTTCGAGACTACATATTTTCAGCTTTTGATGCAGAATCAAAATATATAAAAAGGGCTTCATAATGTTGAAAGAAATTCTAGCTTCTGACAATTATTGGCGAAGATACATCCGTTTGAATTTGGAAACAGAAACTTAAAACGTCAATTTCTCGAAATGACTTCGAGACTACATATTTTCAGCTTTTGATGCAGAATCAAAATATATAAAAAGGGCTTCATAATGTTGAAAGAAATTCTTACCTTTGACAATTATTGGCGAAGATACATCCGTTTGAATTTGGAAACAGAAACTTAAAACGTCAATTTCTCGAAATGACTTCGAGACTACATATTTTCAGCTTTTGATGCAGAATCAAAATATATAAAAAGGGCTTCATAATGTTGAAAGAAATTCTAACTTCTGACAATTATTGGCGAAGATACAACCGTTTGAATTTGGAAACAGAAACTTAAAACGTCAATTTCTCGAAATGACTTCGAGACTACATATTTTCAGCTTTTGATGCAGAGTCAATATATATAAAAAGGGCTTCATAATGTTGAAAGAAATTCTAACTTTTGACAATTATTGGCGAAGATACAACCGTTTGAATTTGGAAACAGAAAGTTAAAACGTCAATTTCTCGAAATGACTTCGAGACTACACATTTTCAGCGTTGGATGCAGAATCAAAATATATAAAAAGGGCTTCATAATGTTGAAAGAAATTCTAACTTCTGTTAATTATTGGCGAAGATACATCCGTTTGAATTTGGAAACAGAAACTTAAAACGTCAATTTCTCGAAATGACTTCGAGACTACATATTTTCAGCGTTTGATGCAGAATCAAAATATATAAAAAGGGCTTCATAATGTTGAAAGAAATTCTAACTTCTGACAATCATTGGAAACAGAAACTTAAAACGTCAATTTCTCGAAATGACTTCGAGACTACATATTTTCAGCTTTTGATGCAGAGTCAATATATATAAAAAGGGCTTCATAATGTTGAAAGAAATTCTAACTTCTGACAATTATTGGCGAAGATACAACCGTTTGAATTTGAAAGCAGAAATTTAAAACGTCAATTTCTCGAAATGACTTCGAGACTAAATATTTTCAGCTTTTGATGCAGAGTCAAAATATATAAAAAGGGCTTCATAATGTTGAAAGAAATTCTAACTTCTGACAATTATTGGCGAATATACATCCGATTGAATTTGGAAACAGAAACTTGAAACGTCAATTTCTCGAAATGACTTCGAGACTACATACGAGTATTTTCAGCTTTTGATGCAGAATCAAAATATATAAAAAGGGCTTCATAATGTTGAAAGAAATTCTAACTTCTGACAATTATTGGCGAAGATACATCCGTTTGAATTTGGAAACAGAAACTTAAAACGTCAATTTCTCGAAATGACTTCGAGACTACATATTTTCAGCTTTTGATGCAGAATCAAAATATATAAAAAGGGCTTCATAATGTTGAAAGAAATTCTAACTTCTGACAATTATTGGCGAAGATACATCCGTTTGAATTTGGAAACAGAAACTTAAAACGTCAATTTCTCGAAATGACTTCGAGACTACATATTTTCAGCTTTTGATGCAGAATCAAAATATATAAAAAGGGCTTCATAATGTTGAAAGAAATTCTAACTTCTGACAATTATTGGCGAAGATACATCCGTTTGAATTTGGAAACAGAAACTTAAAACGTCAATTTCTCGAAATGACTTCGAGACTACATATTTTCAGCTTTTGATGCAGAATAAAAATATATAAAAAGGGCTTCATAATGTTGAAAGAAATTTTAACTTCTGACAATTATTGGCGAATATACATCCGATTGAATTTGGAAACAGAAACTTGAAACGTCAATTTCTCGAAATGACTTCGAGACTACATACGAGTATTTTCAGCTTTTGATGCAGAATCAAAATATATAAAAAGGGCTTCATAATGTTGAAAGAAATTCTAACTTCTGACAATTATTGGCGAAGATACATCCGTTTGAATTTGGAAACAGAAACTTAAAACGTCAATTTCTCGAAATGACTTCGAGACTACATATTTTCAGCTTTTGATGCAGAGTCAAAATATATAAAAAGGGCTTCATAATGTTGAAAGAAATTCTAACTTCTGACAATTATTGGCGAAGATACATCCGTTTGAATTTGGAAACAGAAACTTAAAACGTCAATTTCTCGAAATGACTTCGAGACTACATATTTTCAGCTTTTGATGCAGAGTCAAAATATATAAAAAGGGCTTCATAATGTTGAAAGAAATTCTAACTTCTGACAATTATTGGCGAAGATACATCCGTTTGAATTTGGAAACAGAAACTTAAAACGTCAATTTCTCGAAATGACTTCGAGACTACATATTTTCAGCTTTTGATGCAGAGTCAAAATATATAAAAAGGGCTTCATAATGTTGAAAGAAATTCTAACTTCTGACAATTATTGGCGAAGATACATCCGTTTGAATTTGGAAACAGAAACTTAAAACGTCAATTTCTCGAAATGACTTCGAGACTACATATTTTCAGCTTTTGATGCAGAATCAAAATATATAAAAAGGGCTTCATAATGTTGAAAGAAATTCTAACTTCTGACAATTATTGGCGAAGATACATCCGTTTGAATTTGGAAACAGAAACTTAAAACGTCAATTTCTCGAAATGACTTCGAGACTACATATTTTCAGCTTTTGATGCAGAATCAAAATATATAAAAAGGGCTTCATAATGTTGAAAGAAATTCTAACTTCTGACAATTATTGGCGAAGATACATCCGTTTGAATTTGGAAACAGAAACTTAAAACGTCAATTTCTCGAAATGACTTCGAGACTACATATTTTCAGCTTTTGATGCAGAATCAAAATATATAAAAAGGGCTTCATAATGTTGAAAGAAATTCTAACTTCTGACAATTATTGGCGAAGATACATCCGTTTGAATTTGGAAACAGAAACTTAAAACGTCAATTTCTCGAAATGACTTCGAGACTACATATTTTCAGCTTTTGATGCAGAATCAAAATATATAAAAAGGGCTTCATAATGTTGAAAGAAATTCTAACTTCTGACAATTATTGGCGAAGATACATCCGTTTGAATTTGGAAACAGAAACTTAAAACGTCAATTTCTCGAAATGACTTCGAGACTACATAATATTTTCAGCTTTTGATGCAGAATCAAAATATATAAAAAGGGCTTCATAATGTTGAAAGAAATTCTAACTTCTGACAATTATTGGCGAAGATACATCCGTTTGAATTTGGAAACAGAAACTTAAAACGTCAATTTCTCGAAATGACTTCGAGACTACATATTTTCAGCTTTTGATGCAGAGTCAAAATATATAAAAAGGGCTTCATAATGTTGAAAGAAATTCTAACTTCTGACAATTATTGGCGAAGATACATCCGTTTGAATTTGGAAACAGAAACTTAAAACGTCAATTTCTCGAAATGACTTCGAGACTACATATTTTCAGCTTTTGATGCAGAGTCAAAATATATAAAAAGGGCTTCATAATGTTGAAAGAAATTCTAACTTCTGACAATTATTGGCGAAGATACATCCGTTTGAATTTGGAAACAGAAACTTAAAACGTCAATTTCTCGAAATGACTTCGAGACTACATATTTTCAGCTTTTGATGCAGAGTCAAAATATATAAAAAGGGCTTCATAATGTTGAAAGAAATTCTAACTTCTGACAATTATTGGCGAAGATACATCCGTTTGAATTTGGAAACAGAAACTTAAAACGTCAATTTCTCGAAATGACTTCGAGACTACATATTTTCAGCTTTTGATGCAGAATCAAAATATATAAAAAGGGCTTCATAATGTTGAAAGAAATTTTAACTTCTGACAATTATTGGCGAAGATACATCCGTTTGAATTTGGAAACAGAAACTTAAAACGTCAATTTCTCGAAATGACTTCGAGACTACATATTTTCAGCTTTTGATGCAGAGTCAAAATATATAAAAAGGGCTTCATAATGTTGAAAGAAATTCTAACTTCTGACAATTATTGGCGAAGATACATCCGTTTGAATTTGGAAACAGAAACTTAAAACGTCAATTTCTCGAAATGACTTCGAGACTACATATTTTCAGCTTTTGATGCAGAATCAAAATATATAAAAAGGGCTTCATAATGTTGAAAGAAATTCTAACTTCTGACAATTATTGGCGAAGATACATCCGTTTGAATTTGGAAACAGAAACTTAAAACGTCAATTTCTCGAAATGACTTCGAGACTACATATTTTTCAGCTTTTGATGCAGAATCAAAATATATAAAACGGGCTTCATAATGTTTGAAAGAAATTCTAACTTCTGACAATTTATTGGCGAAGATACATCCGTTTGAATTTGGGAAACAGAAACTTTAAAACGTCAATTTCTCGAATGACTTTGAGACTACCATATTTTCAGCTTTTGATGCAGAATCAAAATATATAAAAAGGGCTTCATAATGTTGAAAGAAATTCTAACTTCTGACAATTATTGGCGAAAATACATCCGTTTGAATTTGGAAACAGAAACTTAAAACGTCAATTTCTCGAAATGACTTCGAGACTACATATTTTCAGCTTTTGATGCAGAGTCAAAATATATAAAAAGGGCTTCATAATGTTGAAAGAAATTCTAACTTCTGACAATTATTGGCGAAGATACATCCGTTTGAATTTGGAAACAGAAACTTAAAACGTCAATTTCTCGAAATGACTTCGAGACTACATATTTTCAGCTTTTGATGCAGAATCAAAATATATAAAAAGGGCTTCATAATGTTGAAAGAAATTCTAACTTCTGACAATTATTGGCGAAGATACATCCGTTTGAATTTGGAAACAGAAACTTGAAACGTCAATTTCTCGAAATGACTTCGAGACTACATATTTTCAGCTTTTGATGCAGAGTCAAAATATATAAAAAGGGCTTCATAATGTTGAAAGAAATTCTAACTTCTGACAATTATTGGCGAAGATACATCCGTTTGAATTTGGAAACAGAAACTTAAAACGTCAATTTCTCGAAATGACTTCAAGACTACATATTTTCAGCTTTTGATGCAGAATCAAAATATATAAAAAGGGCTTCATAATGTTGAAAGAAATTCTAACTTCTGACAATTATTGGCGAAGATACATCCGTTTGAATTTGGAAACAGAAACTTAAAACGTCAATTTCTCGAAATGACTTCGAGACTACATATTTTCAGCTTTTGATGCAGAATCAAAATATATAAAAAGGGCTTCATAATGTTGAAAGAAATTCTAACTTCTGACAATTATTGGCGAAGATACATCCGTTTGAATTTGGAAACAGAAACTTAAAACGTCAATTTCTCGAAATGACTTTGAGACTACATATTTTCAGCTTTTGATGCAGAGTCAAAATATATAAAAAGGGCTTCATAATGTTGAAAGAAATTCTAACTTCTGACAATTATTGGCGAAGATACATCCGTTTGAATTTGGAAACAGAAACTTAAAACGTCAATTTCTCGCAATGACTTCGAGACTACATATTTTCAGCTTTTGATGCAGAGTCAAAATATATAAAAAGGGCTTCATAATGTTGAAAGAAATTCTAACTTCTGACAATTATTGGCGAAGATACATCCGTTTGAATTTGGAAACAGAAACTTAAAACGTCAATTTCTCGAAATGACTTCGAGACTACATATTTTCAGCTTTTGATGCAGAGTCAAAATATATAAAAAGGGCTTCATAATGTTGAAAGAAATTCTAACGTCTGACAATTATTGGCGAAGATACATCCGTTTGAATTTGGAAACAGAAACTTAAAACGTCAATTTCTCGAAATGACTTCGAGACTACATATTTTCAGCTTTTGATGCAGAATAAAAATATATAAAAAGGGCTTCATAATGTTGAAAGAAATTCTAACTTCTGACAATTATTGGCGAAGATACATCCGTTTGAATTTGGAAACAGAAAATTAAAACGTCAATTTCTCGAAATGACTTCGAGACTACATATTTTCAGCTTTTGATGCAGAATCAAAATATATAAAAAGGGCTTCATAATGTTGAAAGAAATTCTAACTTTTGACAATTATTGGCGAAGATACAACCGTTTGAATTTGGAAGCAGAAACTTAAAACGTCAATTTCTCGAAATGACTTCGAGACTACATATTTTCAGCTTTTGATGCAGAATCAAAATATATAAAAAGGGCTTCATAATGTTGAAAGAAATTCTTACTTTTGACAATTATTGGCGAAGATACATCCGTTTGAATTTGGAAACAGAAACTTAAAACGTCAATTTCTCGAAATGACTTCGAGACTACATATTTTCAGCTTTTGATGCAGAATAAAAATATATAAAAAGGGCTTCATAATGTTTGAAAAGAAATTCTAACTGCTGACAATTATTGGCGAAGATACATCCGGTTGAATTTGGAAACAGAAACTTAAAACGTCAATTTCTCGAAATGACTTCGAGACTACATATTTTCAGCTTTTGATGCAGAGTCAAAATATATAAAAAGGGCTTCATAATGTTGAAAGAAATTCGAACTTCTGACAATTATTGCTGAAGATACATCCGTTTGAATTTGGAAACAGAAACTTAAAACGTCAATTTCTCGAAATGACTTCGACACTACATATTTTCAGCTTTTGATGCAGACTCAAAATATATAAAAAGGGCTTCATAAGGTTGAAAGAAATTCTAACTTCTGACAATTATTGGCGAAGATACATCCGTTTGAATTTGGAAACAGAAACTTAAAACGTCAATTTCTCGAAATGACTTCGAGACTACATATTTTCAGCTTTTGATGCAGAATCAAAATATATAAAAAGGGCTTCATAATGTTGAAAGAAATTCTAACTTCTGACAATTATTGGCGAAGATACATCCGTTTGAATTTGGAAACAGAAACTTAAAACGTCAATTTCTCGAAATGACTTCGAGACTACATATTTTCAGCTTTTGATGCAGAATCAAAATATATAAAAAGGTCTTCATAATGTTGAAAGAAATTCTAACTTCTGACAATTATTGAAGAAGATACATCCGTTTGAATTTGGAAACAGAAACTTAAAACGTCAATTTCTCGAAATGACTTCGAGACTACATATTTTCAGCTTTTGATGCAGAATCAAAATATATAAAAAGGGCTACATAATGTTGAAAGAAATTCTAACTTCTGACAATTATTGGCGAAGATACATCCGTTTGAATTTGGAAACAGAAACTTAAGACGTCAATTTCTCGAAATGACTTCGAGACTACATATTTTAAGCTTTTGATGCAGAGTCAATATATATATGAAAAGGGGCTTCATAATGTTGAAAGAAATTCTAACTTCTGACAATTATTGGCGAAGATACATCCGTTTGAATTTGGAAACAGAAACTTAAAACGTCAATTTCTCGAAATGACTTCGAGACTACATATTTTCAGCTTTTGATGCAGAGTCAAAATATATAAAAAGGGCTTCATAATTTTGAAAGAAATTCTAACTTCTGACAATTATTGGCGAAGATACATCCGTTTGAATTTGGAAACAGAAACTTAAAACGTCAATTTCTCGAAATGACTTCCAGACTACATATTTTCAGCTTTTGATGCAGAATAAAAATATATAAAAAGGGCTTCATAATGTTGAAAGAAATTCTAACTTCTGACAATTATTGGCGAAGATACATCCGTTTGAATTTGGAAACAGAAACTTAAAACGTCAATTTCTCGAAATGACTTCGAGAAAGCATATTTTCAGCTTTTGATGCAGAGTCAAAATATATAAAAAGGGCTTCATAATGTTGAAAGAAATTCTAACTTCTGACAATTATTGGCGAAGATACATCCGTTTGAATTTGGAAACAGAAACTTAAAACGTCAATTTCTCGAAATGACTTCGAGACTACATATTTTCAGCTTTTGATGCAGAATCAAAATATATAAAAAGGGCTTCATAATGTTGAAAGAAATTCTAATTTCTGACAATTATTGGCGAAGATACATCCGTTTGAATTTGGAAACAGAAACTTAAAACGTCAATTTCGCGAAATGACTTCGAGACTACATATTTTCAGCTTTTGATGCAGAATCAAAATATATAAAAAGGGCTTCATAATGTTGAAAGAAATTCTAACTGCTGACAATTATTGGCGAAGATACATCCGTTTGAATTTGGAAACAGAAACTTAAAACGTCAATTTTTCGAAATGACTTCGCGAATACATATTTTCAGCGTTTGATGCAGAATCAAAATGTATAAAAAGGGCTTCATAATGTTGAAAGAAATTCTAACTTCTGACAATTATTGGCGAAGATACATCCGTTTGAATTTGGAAACAGAAACTTAAAACGTCAATTTCTCGAAATGACTTCGAGACTACATATTTTCAGCTTTTGATGCAGAGTCAAAATATATAAAAAGGGCTTCATAATGTTGAAAGAAATTCTAACTTCTGACAATTATTGGCGAAGATACATCCGTTTGAATTTGGAAACAGAAACTTAGAACGTCATTTTCTCGAAATGACTTCGAGACTACATATTTTCAGCTTTTGATGCAGAATCAAAATATATAAAAAGGGCTTCATAATGTTGAAAGAAATTCTAACTTCTGACAATTATTGGCGAAGATACATCCGTTTGAATTTGGAAACAGAAACTTGAAACGTCAATTTCTCGAAATGACTTCGAGACTACATATTTTCAGCTTTTGATGCAGAATCAAAATATATAAAAAGGGCTTCATAATGTTGAAAGAAATTCTAACTTCTGACAATTATTGGCGAAGATACAACCGTTTGAATTTGGAAACAGAAACTTAAAACGTCAATTTCTCGAATTGACTTCAAGACTACATATTTTCAGCTTTTGATGCAGAATCAAAATATATAAAAATGGCTTCATAATGTTGAAAGAAATTCTAACTTCTGACAATTATTGGCGAAGATACATCCGTTTGAATTTGGAAACAGAAACTTAAAACGTCAATTTCTCGAAATGACTTCGAGACTACATATTTTCAGCTTTTGATGCAGAATCAAAATATATAAAAAGGGCTTCATAATGTTGAAAGAAATTCTAACTTCTGACAATTATTGGCGAAGATACATCCGTTTGAATTTGGAAACAGAAACTTAAAACGTCAATTTCTCGAAATGACTTCAAGACTACATATTTTCAGCTTTTGATGCAGAATCAAAATATATTAAAAGGGCTTCATAATGTTGAAAGAAATTCTAACTTCTGACAATTATTGGCGAAGATACATCCGTTTGAATTTGGAAACAGAAAATTAAAACGTCAATTTCTCGAAATGACTTCGAGACTACATATTTTCAGCTTTTGATGCAGAATCAAAATATATAAAAAGGGCTTCATAATGTTGAAAGAAATTCTAACTTCTGACAATTATTGGCGAAGATACATCCGCTTGAATTTGGAAACAGAAACTTAGAACGTCAATTTCTCGAAATGACTTCGAGACTACATATTTTCAGCTTTTGATGCAGAATCAAAATATATAAAAAGGGCTTCATAATGTTGAAAGAAATTCTAACTTCTGACAATTATTGGCGAAGATACATCCGTTTGAATTTGGAAACAGAAACTTAAAACGTCAATTTCTCGAAATGACTTCGAGACTACATATTTTCAGCTTTTGATGCAGAATCAAAATATATAAAAAGGGCTTCATAATGTTGAAAGAAATTCTAACTTCTGACGATTATTGGCGAAGATACATCCGTTTGAATTTGGAAACAGAAACTTAAAACGTCAATTTCTCGAAATGACTTCGAGACTACATATTTGCAGCTTTTGATGCAGAATCAAAATATATAAAAATGGCTTCATAATGTTGAAAGAAATTCTAACTTCTGACAATTATTGGCGAAGATACATCCGTTTGAATTTGGAAACAGAAACTTAAAACGTCAATTTCTCGAAATGACTTCGAGACAACATATTTTCAGCTTTTGATGCAGAGTCAAAATATATAAAAAGGGCTTCATAATGTGGAAAGAAATTCTAACTTCTGACAATTATTGGCGAAGATACATCCGTTTGAATTTGGAAACAGAAACTTAAAACGTCAATTTCTCGCAAGGACTTCGAGACTACATATTTTCAGCTTTTGATGCAGAGTCAAAATATATAAAAAGGGCTTCATAATGTTGAAAGAAATTCTAACTTCTGACAATTATTGGCGAAGATACATCCGTTTGAATTTGGAAACAGAAAATTTAAAACGTCAATTTTTCGAAATGACTTCGAGACTACATATTTTCAGCTTTTGAAGCAGAATCAAAATATATAAAAATGGATTCATAATGTTGAAAGAAATTCTAACTTCTGACAATTATTGGCGAAGATACATCCGCTTGAATTTGGAAACAGAAACTTAGAACGTCAATTTCTCGAAATGACTTCGAGACTACATATTTTCAGCTTTTGATGCAGAATCAAAATATATAAAAAGGGCTTCATAATGTTGAAAGGAAATTCTAACTTCTGACATTATTGGCGAGATACATCCGTTTGAATTTGGAAACAGAAACTTAAAACATTAATTTCTCGAAATGACTTCGAGACTACATATTTTCAGCTTTTGATGCAGAATCAAAATATATAAAAAGGGCTTCATAATGTTGAAAGAAATTCTAACTTCTGACGATTATTGGCGAAGATACATCCGTTTGAATTTGGAAACAGAAACTTAAAACGTCAATTTCTCGAAATGACTTCGAGACTACATATTTTCAGCTTTTGATGCAGAATCAAAATATATAAAAAGGGCTTCATAATGTTGAAAGAAATTCTAACTTCTGACAATTATTGGCGAAGATACATCCGTTTGAATTTGGAAACCGAAACTTAAAACGTCAATTTCTCGCAATGACTTCGAGACTACATATTTTCAGCTTTTGATGCAGAGTCAAAATATATAAAAAGGGCTTCATAATGTTGAAAGAAATTCTAACTGCTGACAATTATTGGCGAAGATACATCCGTTTGAATTTGGAAACAGAAACTTAAAACGTCAATTTCTTGAAATGACTTCGAGACTACATATTTTCAGCTTTTGATGCAGAATCAAAATATATAAAAAGGGCTTCATAATGTTGAAAGAAATTCTAACTTCTGACAATTATTGGCGAAGATACATCCGTTTGAATTTGAAAACAGAAACTTGAAACGTTAATTTCTCGAAATGACTTCATGACTACATTTTTCAGCGTTTGATGCAGAATCAAAATATTTAAAAAGGGCTTCATAATGTTGAAAGAAATTCTAACTTCTGACAATTATTGGCGAAGATACATCCGTTTGAATTTGGAAACAGAAACTTGAAACGCCAATTTCTCGAAATGACTTCGAGACTACATATTTTCAGCTTTTGATGCAGAATAAAAATATATAAAAAGGGCTTCATAATGTTGAAAGAAACTCTAACTTCTGACAATTATTGGCGAAGATACATCCGTTTGAATTTGGAAACAGAAACTTAAAACGTCAATTTCTCGAAATGACTTCGAGACTACATATTTTCAGCTTTTGATGCAGAATCAAAATATATAAAAAGGGCTTCATAATGTTGAAAGAAATTCTAACTTCTGACAATTATTGGCGAAGATACATCCGTTTGAATTTGGAAACAGAAACTTAAAACGTCAATTTCTCGCAATGACTTCGAGACTACATATTTTCAGCTCTTGATGCAGAGTCAAAATATATAAAAAGGGCTTCATAATGTTGAAAGAAATTCTAACTTCTGACAATTATTGGCGAAGATACATCCGTTTGAATTTGGAAACAGAAACTTAAAACGTCAATTTCTCGAAATGACTTCGAGACTACATATTTTCGGCTTTTGATGCAGAATCAAAATATATAAAAAGGGCTTCATAATGTTGAAAGAAATTCTAACTTTTGACAATTATTGGCGAAGATACAACCGTTTGAATTTGGAAACAGAAACTTAAAACGTCAATTTCTCGAAATGACTTCGAGACTACATATTTTCAGCTTTTGATGCAGAGTCAAAATATATAAAAAGGGCTTCATAATGTTGAAAGAAATTCTAACTTCTGACAATTATTGGCGAAGATACATCCGTTTGAATTTGGAAACAGAAACTTAAAACGTCAATTTCTCGAAATGACTTCGAGACTACATATTTTCAGCTTTTGATGCAGAATCAAAATATATAAAAAGGGCTTCATAATGTTGAAAGAAATTCTAACTTCTGACAATTATTGGCGAAGATACATCCGTTTGAATTTGGAAACACAAAATTATAACGTCAATTTCTCGAAATGACTTCGAGACTACATATTTTCAGCTTTTGATGCAGAATCAAAATATATAAAAAGGGCTTCATAATGTTGAAAGAAATTCTTACTTCTGACAATTATTGGCGAAGATACATCCGTTTGAATTTGGAAACAGAAACTTAAAGCGTCAATTTCTCGAAATGACTTCGAGACAACATATTTTCAGGGTTAGATGCAGAATCAAAATATATAAAAAGGGCTTCATAATGTTGAAAGAAATTCTAACTTCTGACAATTATTGGCGAAGATACATCCGTTTGAATTTGGAAACAGAAACTTAAAACGTCAATTTCTCGAAATGACTTCGAGACCATATATTTTCAGCTTTTGATGCAGAATCAAAATATATAAAAAGGGCTACATAATGTTGAAAGAAATTCTAACTTCTGACAATTATTGGCGAAGATACATCCGTTTGAATTTGGAAACAGAAACTTACAACGTCAATTTCTCGAAATGACTTCGAGAATACATATTTTCAGCTTTTGATGCAGAATCAAAATATATAAAAAGGGCTTCATAATGTTGAAAGAAATTCTAACTTCTGACAATTATTGGCGAAGATACATCAGTTTGAATTTGGAAACAGAAACTTAAAACGTCAATTTCTCGAAATGACTTCGAGACAAAATATTTTCAGCTTTTGATGCAGAATCAAAATATATAAAAAGGGCTACATAATGTTGAAAGAAATTCTAACTTCTGACAATTATTGGCGAAGATACATCCGTTTGAATTTGGAAACAGAAACTTACAACGTCAATTTCTCGAAATGACTTCGAGAATACATATTTTCAGCTTTTGATGCAGAATCAAAATATATAAAAAGGGCTTCATAATGTTGAAAGAAATTCTAATTTCTGACAATTATTGGCGAAGATACATCCGTTTGAATTTGGAAGCAGATACTTAAAACGTCAATTTCTCGAAATGACTTCGAGACTACATATTTTCAGCTTTTGATGCAGAGTCAAAATATATAAAAAGGGCTTCATAATGTTGAAAGAAATTCTAACTTCTGACAATTATTGGCGAAGATACATCCGTTTGAATTTGGAAACAGAAACTTAAAACGTCAATTTCTCGAAATGACTTCGAGACTACATATTTTCAGCTTTTGATGCAGAATCAAAATATATAAAAAGGGCTTCATAATGTTGAAAGAAATTCTAACTTCTGACGATTATTGGCGAAGATACATCCGATTGAATTTGGAAACAGAAACTTGAAACGTCAATTTCTCGAAATGACTTCGAGACTACATATTTTCAGCTTTTGATGCAGAATCAAAATATATAAAAAGGGCTTCATAATGTTGAAAGAAATTCTAACTTCTGACAATTATTGGCGAAGATACATCCGTTTAAATTTGGAAACAGAAACTTAAAACGTCAATTTCTCGAAATGACTTCGAGACTACATATTTTCAGCTTTTGATGCAGAATCAAAATATATAAAAAGGGCTTCATAATGTTGAAAGAAATTCTAACTTCTGACAATTATTGGCGAAGATACATCCATTTGAATTTGGAAACAGAAACTTACAACGTCAATTTCTCGAAATGACTTCGCGACTACATATTTTCAGCTTTTGAAGCAGATTCAAAATATATAAAAAGGGCTTCATAATGTCGAAAGAAATTCTAACTTCTGACAACTATTGGCGCAGATACCTCCGTTTGAATTTCGAAACAGAAAACTTAAAACTTCAATTTCTCGAAATTACTTTCGAGACTACATATTTTCAGCTTTTTGATGCAGAGTCAAAATATATAAAAAGGGCTTCATAACGTTGAAAGAAATTCTGACTTCTGACAAATTATTGGCGAAGATACATCCGTTTGAATTTGGAAACAGAAACTTAAAACGTCAAGTTCTCGAAATGACTTCGAGACTACATATTTTCAGCTTTTGATGCAGAGTCAAAATATATAAAAAGGGCTTCATAATGTTGAAAGAAATTCAATCTTCTGACAATTATTGGCGAAGATACAACCGTTTGAATTTGGAAACAGAAACTTAAAACGTCAATTTCTCGAAATGACTTCGAGACTACATATTTGCAGCTTTTGATGCAGAATCAAAATATATAAAAAGGGCTTCATAATGTTGAAAGAGATTCTAACTTCTGACAATTATTGGCGAAGATACATCCGTTTGAATTTGGAAACAGAAACTTAAAACGTCAATTTCTCGAAATGACTTCGAGACTACATATTTTCAGCTTTTGATGCAGAGTCCAAATATATAAAAAGGGCTTCATAATGTTGAAAGAAATTCTAACTTCTGACAATTATTGGCGAAGATACATTCGTTTGAATTTGGAAACAGAAACTTAAAACGTCAATTTCTCGAAATGACTTCGCGACTACATATTTTCAGCTTTTGATGCAGAGTCAAAATATATAAAAAGGGCTTCATAATGTTGAAAGAAATTCTAACTTCTGACAATTATTGGCGAAGATACATCCGTTTGAATTTGGAAACAGAAAATTTAAAACGTCAATTTCTCGAAATGACTTCGAGACTACATATTTTCAGCGTTTGATGCAGAATCAAAATATATAAAATTGGATTCATAATGTTGAAAGAAATTCTGACTTCTGACAATTATTGGCGAAGATACATCCGTTTGAATTTGGAAACCGAAACTTAGAACGTCAATTTCTCGAAATCACTTCGAGACTACATATTTTCAGCTTTTGATGCAGAGTCAAAATATATAAAAAGGGCTTCATAATGTTGAAAGAAATTCTAACTTCTGACAATTATTGGCGAAGATACATCCGTTTGAATTTGGAAACAGAAACTTAAAACATTAATTTCTCGAAAATGACTTCGAGACTACATATTTTCAGCTTTTGATGCAGAATCAAAATATATAAAAAGGGCTTCATAATGTTGAAAGAAATTCTAACTTCTGACAATTATTGGCGAAGATACATCCGTTTGAATTTGGAAACAGAAACTTGAAACGTCAATTTCTCGAAATGACTTCGAGACTACATATTTTCAGCTTTTGATGCAGAATCAAAATATATAAAAACGGCTTCATAATGTTGAAAGAAATTCTAACTTCTGACAATTATTGGCAAAGATACATCCGTTTGAATTTGGAAACAGAAACTTAAAACGTCAATTTCTCGCAATGACTTCGAGACTACATATTTTCAGCTTTTGATGCAGAGTCAAAATATATAAAAAGGGCTTCATAATGTTGAAAGAAATTCTAACTTCTGACAATTATTGGCGAAGATACATCCGTTTGAATTTGGAAACAGAAACTTAAAACGTCAATTTCTCGAAATGACTTCGAGACTACATATTTTCAACTTTTGATGCAGAATCAAAATATATAAAAAGGGCTTCATAATGTTGAAAGAAATTCTAACTTCTGACAATTATTGGCGAAGATACAACCGTTTGAATTTGGAAACAGAAACTTGAAACGTCAATTTCTCGAAATGACTTCAAGACTACATATTTTCAGCGTTTGATGCAGAATCAAAATATATAAAAAGGGCTTCATAATGTTGAAAGAAACTCTAACTTCTGACAATTATTGGCGAAGATACATCCGTTTGAATTTGGAAACAGAAACTTAAAACGTCAATTTCTCGAAATGACTTCGAGACTACATATTTTCAGCTTTTGATGCAGAATCAAAATATATAAAAAGGGCTTCATAATGTTGAAAGAAACTCTAACTTCTGACAATTATTGGCGAAGATACATCCGTTTGAATTTGGAAACAGAAACTTAAAACGTCAATTTCTCGAAATGACTTCGAGACTACATATTTTCAGCTTTTGATGCAGAATCAAAATATATAAAAAGGGCTTCATAATGTTGAAAGAAATTCTAACTTCTGACAATTATTGGCGAAGATACATCCGTTTGAATTTGGAAACCGAAACTTAAACCGTCAATTTCTCGAAATGACTTCGAGACTACATATTTCCAGCTTTTGATGCAGAATCAAAATATATAAAAAGGGCTTCATAATGTTGAAAGAAATTCTAACTTCTGACAATTATTGGCGAAGATACATCCGTTTGAATTTGGAAACAGAAACTTAAAACGTCAATTTCTCGAAATGACTTCGAGACTACATATTTTCAGCTTTTGATGCAGAGTCAAAATATATAAAAAGGGCTTCATAATGTTGAAAGAAATTCTAACTTCTGACAATTATTGGCGAAGATACATCCGTTTGAATTTGGAAACAGAAACTTAAAACGTCAATTTCTCGAAATGACTTCGAGACTACATATTTTCAGCTTTTGATGCAGAATCAAAATATATAAAAAGGGCTTCATAATGTTGAAAGAAATTCTAACTTTTGACAATTATTGGCGAAGATACAACCGTTTGAATTTGGAAACAGAAACTTAAAACGTCACTTTCTCGAAATGACTTCGAGACAACATATTTTCAGCTTTTGATGCAGAGTCAAAATATATAAAAAGGGCTTCATAATGTTGAAAGAAATTCTAACTTCTGACAATTATTGGCGAAGATACATCCGTTTGAATTTGGAAACAGAAACTTAAAACGTCAATTTCTCGAAATGACTTCGAGACTACATATTTTCAGGGTTAGATGCAGAATCAAAATATATAAAAAGGGCTTCATAATGTTGAAAGAAATTCTAACTTCTGACAATTATTGGCGAAAATACTTCCGTTTGAATTTGGAAACAGAAACTTAAAGCGTCAATTTCTCGAAATGACTTCGAGACAACATATTTTCAGGGTTAGATGCAGAATCAAAATATATAAAAAG
Organism: Drosophila grimshawi; assembly: GCF_018153295.1. Classification (NCBI taxonomy): domain Eukaryota; kingdom Metazoa; phylum Arthropoda; class Insecta; order Diptera; family Drosophilidae; genus Drosophila; species Drosophila grimshawi. The sequence continues at coordinate 21,199 of NW_025063825.1, read as the reverse complement.
GGCTTCATAATGTTGAAAGAAATTCTAACTTCTGACAATTATTGGCGAAGATACATCCGTTTGAATTTGGAAACAGAAACTTAAAACGTCAATTTCTCGAAATGACTTCGAGACCATATATTTTCAGCTTTTGATGCAGAATCAAAATATATAAAAAGGGCTACATAATGTTGAAAGAAATTCTAACTTCTGACAATTATTGGCGAAGATACATCCGTTTGAATTTGGAAACAGAAACTTACAACGTCAATTTCTCGAAATGACTTCGAGAATACATATTTTCAGCTTTTGATGCAGAATCAAAATATATAAAAAGGGCTTCATAATGTTGAAAGAAATTCTAACTTCTGACAATTATTGGCGAAGATACATCAGTTTGAATTTGGAAACAGAAACTTAAAACGTCAATTTCTCGAAATGACTTCGAGACTACATATTTTCAGCTTTTGATGCAGAATCAAAATATATAAAAAGGGCTACATAATGTTGAAAGAAATTCTAACTTTTGACAATTATTGGCGAAGATACAACCGTTTGAATTTGGAAACAGAAACTTAAAACGTCACTTTCTCGAAATGACTTCGAGACAACATATTTTCAGCTTTTGATGCAGAGTCAAAATATATAAAAAGGGCTTCATAATGTTGAAAGAAATTCTAACTTCTGACAATTATTGGCGAAGATACATCCGTTTGAATTTGGAAACAGAAACTTAAAACGTCAATTTCTCGAAATGACTTCGAGACTACATATTTTCAGGTTTTGATGCAGAATCAAAATATATAAAAAGGGCTTCATAATGTTGAAAGAAATTCTAACTTCTGACAATTATTGGCGAAGATACATCCGTTTGAATTTGGAAACAGAAACTTAAAACGTCAATTTCTCGAAATGACTTCGAGACAACATATTTTCAGGGTTTGATGCAGAATCAAAATATATAAAAAGGGCTTCATAATGTTGAAAGAAATTCTAACTTCTGACAATTATTGGCGAAGATACATCAGTTTGAATTTGGAAACAGAAACTTAAAACGTCAATTTCTCGAAATGACTTCGAGACAAAATATTTTCAGCTTTTGATGCAGAATCAAAATATATAAAAAGGGCTACATAATGTTGAAAGAAATTCTAACTTCTGACAATTATTGGCGAAGATACATCCGTTTGAATTTGGAAACAGAAACTTAAAACGTCAATTTCTCGAAATGACTTCGAGACTACATATTTTCAGCTTTTGATGCAGAGTCAAAATATATAAAAAGGGCTTCATAATGTTGAAAGAAATTCTAACTTCTGACAATTATTGGCGAAGATACATCCGTTTGAATTTGGAAACAGAAACTTAAAACGTCAATTTCTCGAAATGACTTCGAGACTACATATTTTCAGCTTTTGATGCAGAATCAAAATATATAAAAAGGGCTTCATAATGTTGAAAGAAATTCTAACTTTTGACAATTATTGGCGAAGATACAACCGTTTGAATTTGGAAACAGAAACTTAAAACGTCACTTTCTCGAAATGACTTCGAGACAACATATTTTCAGCTTTTGATGCAGAGTCAAAATATATAAAAAGGGCTTCATAATGTTGAAAGAAATTCTAACTTCTGACAATTATTGGCGAAGATACATCCGTTTGAATTTGGAAACAGAAACTTAAAACGTCAATTTCTCGAAATGACTTCGAGACTACATATTTTCAGCTTTTGATGCAGAGTCAAAATATATAAAAAGGGCTTCATAATGTTGAAAGAAATTCTAACTTCTGACAATTATTGGCGAAGATACATCCGTTTGAATTTGGAAACAGAAACTTAAAACGTCAATTTCTCGAAATGACTTCGAGACTACATATTTTCAGCTTTTGATGCAGAATCAAAATATATAAAAAGGGCTTCATAATGTTGAAAGAAATTCTAACTTCTGACAATTATTGGCGAAGATACATCCGTTTGAATTTGGAAACAGAAACTTAAAACGTCAATTTCTCGAAATGACTTCGAGACTACATATTTTCAGCTTTTGATGCAGAATCAAAATATATAAAAAGGGCTTCATAATGTTGAAAGAAATTCTAACTTCTGACAATTATTGGCGAAGATACATCCGTTTGAATTTGGAAACAGAAACTTAAAACGTCAATTTCTCGAAATGACTTCGAGACTACATATTTTCAGCTTTTGATGCAGAATCAAAATATATAAAAAGGGCTTCATAATGTTGAAAGAAATTCTAACTTCTGACAATTATTGGCGAAGATACATCCGTTTGAATTTGGAAACAGAAACTTAAAACGTCAATTTCTCGAAATGACTTCGAGACTACATATTTTCAGCTTTTGATGCAGAGTCAAAATATATAAAAAGGGCTTCATAATGTTGAAAGAAATTCTAACTTCTGACAATTATTGGCGAAGATACATCCGTTTGAATTTGGAAACAGAAACTTAAAACGTCAATTTCTCGAAATGACTTCGAGACTACATATTTTCAGCTTTTGATGCAGAGTCAAAATATATAAAAAGGGCTTCATAATGTTGAAAGAAATTCTAACTTCTGACAATTATTGGCGAAGATACATCCGTTTGAATTTGGAAACAGAAACTTAAAACGTCAATTTCTCGAAATGACTTCGAGACTACATATTTTCAGCTTTTGATGCAGAATCAAAATATATAAAAAAGGGCTTCATAATGTTGAAAGAAATTCTAACTTTTGACAACTTATTGGCGAAGATACATCCGTTTGAATTTGGAAACAGAAACTAAACGTCAACTTTCTCGAAATGACTTCGAGACAACATATTTTCAGCTTTTGATGCAGAGTCAAAATATATAAAAAGGGCTTCATAATGTTGAAAGAAATTCTAACTTCTGACAATTATTGGCGAAGATACATCCGTTTGAATTTGGAAACAGAAACTTAAAACGTCAATTTCTCGAAATGACTTCGAGACTACATATTTTCAGCTTTTGATGCAGAATCAAATTATATAAAAAGGGCTTCATAATGTTGAAAGAAATTCTAACTTCTGACAATTATTGGCGAAGATACATCCGTTTGAATTTGGAAACAGAAACTTATAACGTCAATTTCTCGAAATGACTTCGAGACTACATATTTTCAGCTTTTGATGCAGAATCAAAATATATAAAAAGGGCTTCATAATGTTGAAAGAAATTCTTACTTCTGACAATTATTGGCGAAGATACATCCGTTTGAATTTGGAAACAGAAACTTAAAGCGTCAATTTCTCGAAATGACTTCGAGACAACATATTTTCAGCTTTTGATGCAGAATCAAAATATATAAAAAGGGCTTCATAATGTTGAAAGAAATTCTAACTTCTGACAATTATTGGCGAAGATACATCCGTTTGAATTTGGAAACAGAAACTTAAAACGTCAATTTCTCGAAATGACTTCGAGACTACATATTTTCAGCTTTTGATGCAGAGTCAAAATATATAAAAAGGGCTTCATAATGTTGAAAGAAATTCTAACTTCTGACAATTATTGGCGAAGATACATCCGTTTGAATTTGGAAACAGAAACTTAAAACGTCAATTTCTCGAAATGACTTCGAGACTACATATTTTCAGCTTTTGATGCAGAATCAAAATATATAAAAAGGGCTTCATAATGTTGAAAGAAATTCTAACTTTTGACAATTATTGGCGAAGATACAACCGTTTGAATTTGGAAACAGAAACTTAAAACGTCACTTTCTCGAAATGACTTCGAGACAACATATTTTCAGCTTTTGATGCAGAGTCAAAATATATAAAAGGGCTTCATAATGTTGAAAGAAATTCTAACTTCTGACAATTATTGGCGAAGATACATCCGTTTGAATTTGGAAACAGAAGCTTAAAACGTCAATTTCTCGCAATGACTTCGAGACTACATATTTTCAGCTTTTGATGCAGAGTCAAAATATATAAAAAGGGCTTCATAATGTTGAAAGAAATTCTAACTTCTGACAATTATTGGCGAAGATACATCCGTTTGAATTTGGAAACAGAAACTTAAAACGTCAATTTCTCGAAATGACTTCGAGACTACATATTTTCAGCTTTTGATGCAGAATCAAAATATATAAAAAGGGCTTCATAATGTTGAAAGAAATTCTAACTTCTGACAGTTATTGGCGAAGATACATCCGTTTGAATTTGGAAACAGAAACTTAAAACGTCACTTTCTCGAAATGACTTCGAGACAACATATTTTCAGCTTTTGATGCAGAGTCAAAATATATAAAAAGGGCTTCATAATGTTGAAAGAAATTCTAACTTCTGACAATTATTGGCGAAGATACATCCGTTTGAATTTGGAAACAGAAACTTAAAACGTCAATTTCTCGAAATGACTTCGAGACTACATATTTTCAGCTTTTGATGCAGAATCAAATTATATAAAAAGGGCTTCATAATGTTGAAAGAAATTCTAACTTCTGACAATTATTGGCGAAGATACATCCGTTTGAATTTGGAAACAGAAACTTATAACGTCAATTTCTCGAAATGACTTCGAGACTACATATTTTCAGCTTTTGATGCAGAATCAAAATATATAAAAAGGGCTTCATAATGTTGAAAGAAATTCTAACTTTTGACAATTATTGGCGAAGATACATCCGTTTGAATTTGGAAACAGAAACTTAAAGCGTCAATTTCTCGAAATGACTTCGAGACAACATATTTTCAGCTTTTGATGCAGAATCAAAATATATAAAAAGGGCTTCATAATGTTGAAAGAAATTCTAACTTCTGACAATTATTGGCGAAGATACATCCGTTTGAATTTGGAAACAGAAACTTAAAACGTCAATTTCTCGAAATGACTTCGAGACCATATATTTTCAGCTTTTGATGCAGAATCAAAATATATAAAAAGGGCTACATAATGTTGAAAGAAATTCTAACTTCTGACAATTATTGGCGAAGATACATCCGTTTGAATTTGGAAACAGAAACTTACAACGTCAATTTCTCGAAATGACTTCGAGAATACATATTTTCAGCTTTTGATGCAGAATCAAAATATATAAAAAGGGCTTCATAATGTGAAAGAAAATTCTAACTTCTGACAATTATTGGCGAAGATACATCCGTTTTGAATTTGGAAACAGAAACTTAAAACGTCAATTTCTCGAAATGACTTCGAGACAAAATATTTTCAGCTTTTGATGCAGAGTCAAAATATATAAAAAGGGCTTCATAATGTTGAAAGAAATTCTAACTTCTGACAATTATTGGCGAAGATACATCCGTTTGAATTTGGAAACAGAAACTTAAAACGTCAATTTCTCGAAATGACTTCGAGACTACATATTTTCAGCTTTTGATGCATAGTCAAAATATATAAAAAGGGCTTCATAATGTTGAAAGAAATTCTAATTTCTGACAATTATTGGCGAAGATACATCCGTTTGAATTTGGAAACAGAAACTTAAAACGTCAATTTCTCGAAATGACTTCGAGACTACATATTTTCAGCTTTTGATGCAGAATCAAAATATATAAAAAGGGCTTCATAATGTTGAAAGAAATTCTAACTTCTGACAATTATTGGCGAAAGATACATCCGTTTGAATTTGGAAACAGAAAACTTAAAACGTCAATTTCTCGAAATAGACTTCGAGACTACATATTTTCAGCGTTTGATGCAGAATCAAAATATATAAAAATGGCTTCATAATGTTGAAAGAAATTCTAACTTCTGACAATTATTGGCGAAGATACATCCGTTTGAATTTGGAAACAGAAACTTAAAACGTCAATTTCTCGAAATGACTTCGAGACTACATATTTTCAGCTTTTGATGCAGAGTCAAAATATATAAAAAGGGCTTCATAATGTTGAAAGAAATTCTAACTTCTGACAATTATTGGCGAAGATACATCCGTTTGAATTTGGAAACAGAAACTTAAAGCGTCAATTTCTCGAAATGACTTCGAGACAACATATTTTCCGCTTTTGATGCAGAATCAAAATATATAAAAAGGGCTTCATAATGTTGAAAGAAATTCTAACTTCTGACGATTATTGGCGAAGATACATCCGTTTGAATTTGGAAACAGAAACTTGAAACGTCAATTTCTCGAAATGACTTCGAGACTACATATTTTCAGCTTTTGATGCAGAATCAAAATATATAAAAAGGGCTTCATAATGTTGAAAGAAATTCTAACTTCTGACAATTATTGGCGAAGATACAACCGTTTGAATTTGGAAACAGAAACTTAAAACGTCAATTTCTCGAATTGACTTCAAGACTACATATTTTCAGCTTTTGATGCAGAATCAAAATATATAAAAAGGGCTTCATAATGTTGAAAGAAATTCTAACTTCTGACAATTATTGGCGAAGATACATCCGTTTGAATTTGGAAACAGAAACTTAAAACGTCAATTTCTCGAAATGACTTCGAGACTACATATTTTCAGCTTTTGATGCAGAATCAAAATATATAAAAAGGGCTTCATAATGTTGAAAGAAATTCTAACTTCTGACAATTATTGGCGAAGATACATCCGTTTGAATTTGGAAACAGAAACTTAAAACGTCAATTTCTCGAAATGACTTCGAGACTACATATTTTCAGCTTTTGATGCAGAATCAAAATATATAAAAAGGGCTTCATAATGTTGAAAGAAATTCTAACTTCTGACAATTATTGGCGAAGATACATCCGTTTGAATTTGGAAACAGAAAATTTAAAACGTCAATTTCTCGAAATGACTTCGAGACTACATATTTTCAGCTTTTGATGCAGAATCAAAATATATAAAAAGGGCTTCATAATGTTGAAAGAAATTCTAACTTCTGACAATTATTGGCGAAGATACATCCGTTTGAATTTGGAAACAGAAACTTAAAACGTCAATTTCTCGAAATGACTTCGAGACTACATATTTTCAGCTTTTGATGCAGAGTCAAAATATATAAAAAGGGCTTCATAATGTTGAAAGAAATTCTAACTTCTGACAATTATTGGCGAAGATACATCCGTTTGAATTTGGAAACAGAAACTTAAAACGTCAATTTCTCGAAATGACTTCGAGACTACATATTTGCAGCTTTTGATGCAGATTCAAAATATATAAAAAGGGCTTAATAATGTTGAAAGAAATTCTAACTTCTGACAATTATTGGCGAAGATACATCCGTTTGAATTTGGAAACAGAAACTTAAAACGTCAATTTCTCGAAATGACTTCGAGACTACATATTTTCAGCTTTTGATGCAGAATCAAAATATATAAAAAGGGCTTCATAATGTTGAAAGAAATTCTAACTTCTGACAATTATTGGCGAAGATACATCCGTTTGAATTTGGAAACAGAAACTTACAACGTCAATTTCTCGAAATGACTTCGAGAATACATATTTTCAGCTTTTGATGCAGAATCAAAATATATAAAAAGGGCTTCATAATGTTGAAAGAAATTCTAACTTCTGACAATTATTGGCGAAGATACATCCAATTGAACTTGGAAACAGAAACTTGAAACGTCAATTTCTCGAAATGACTTCGAGACTACATATTTTCAGCTTTTGATGCAGAATCAAAATATATAAAAAGGGCTTCATAATGTTGAAAGAAATTCTAACTTCTGACAATTATTGGCGAAGATACATCCGTTTGAATTTGGAAACAGAAACTTAAAACGTCAATTTCTCGAAATGACTTCGAGACTATATACGAGTATTTTCAGCTTTTGATGCAGAATCAAAATATATAAAAAGGGCTTCATAATGTTGAAAGAAATTCTAACCTTTGACAATTATTGGCGAAGATACAACCGTTTGAATTTGGAAACAGAAACTTAAAGCGTCAATTTCTCGAAATGACTTCGAGACTACATATTTTCAGCGTTTGATGCAGAATCAAAATATATAAAAAGGGCTTCATAATGTTGAAAGAAATTCTAACTTCTGACAATTATTGGCGAAGATACATCCGTTTGAATTTGGAAACAGAAACTTAAAACGTCAATTTCTCGAAATGACTTCGAGACAACATATTTTCAGCTTTTGATGCAGAGTCAAAATATATAAAAAGGGCTTCATAATGTTGAAAGAAATTCTAACTTCTGACAATTATTGGCGAAGATACATCCGTTTGAATTTGGAAACAGAAACTTAAAACGTCAATTTCTCGAAATGACTTCGAGACAACATATTTTCAGCTTTTGATGCAGAGTCAAAATATATAAAAAGGGCTTCATAATGTTGAAAGAAATTCTAACTTCTGACAATTATTGGCGAAGATACATCCGTTTGAATTTGGAAACAGAAACTTAAAACGTCAATTTCTCGAAATGACTTCGAGACTACATATTTTCAGCTTTTGATGCAGAATCAAAATATATAAAAAGGGCTTCATAATGTTGAAAGAAATTCTAACTTCTGACAATTATTGGCGAAGATACAACCGTTTGAATTTGGAAACAGAAACTTAAAACGTCAATTTCTCGAAATGACTTCAAGACTACATATTTTCAGCTTTTGATGCAGAATCAAAATATATAAAAAGGGCTTCATAATGTTGAAAGAAATTCTAACTTCTGACAATTATTGGCGAAGATACATCCGTTTGAATTTGGAAACAGAAACTTAAAACGTCAATTTCTCGAAATGACTTCGAGACTACATATTTTCAGCTTTTGATGCAGAATCAAAATATATAAAAAGGGCTTCATAATGTTGAAAGAAATTCTAACTTCTGACAATTATTGGCGAAGATACATCCGTTTGAATTTGGAAACAGAAACTTAAAACGTCAATTTCTCGAAATGACTTCGAGACTACATATTTTCAGCTTTTGATGCAGAATCAAAATATATAAAAAGGGCTTCATAATGTTGAAAGAAATTCTAACTTCTGACAATTATTGGCGAAGATACATCCGTTTGAATTTGGAAACAGAAACTTAAAACGTCAATTTCTCGAAATGACTTCGAGACTACATATTTTCAGCTTTTGATGCAGAATCAAAATATATAAAAAGGGCTTCATAATGTTGAAAGAAATTCTGACTTCTGCCAATTATTGGCGAAGATACATCCGTTTGAATTTGGAAACAGAAACTTAGAACGTCAATTTCTCGAAATGACTTCGAGACTACATATTTTCAGCTTTTGATGCAGAGTCAAAATATATAAAAAGGGCTTCATAATGTTGAAAGAAATTCTAACTTCTGACAATTATTGGCGAAGATACATCCGTTTGAATTTGGAAACAGAAACTTAAAACGTCAATTTCTCGAAATGACTTCGAGACTACATATTTTCAGCTTTTGATGCAGAGTCAAAATATATAAAAAGGGCTTAATAATGTTGAAAGAAATTCAATCTTCTGACAATTATTGGCGAAGATACAACCGTTTGAATTTGGAAACAGAAACTTAAAACGTCAATTTCTCGAAATGACTTCGAGACTACATATTTGCAGCTTTTGATGCAGAATCAAAATATATAAAAATGGCTTCATAATGTTGAAAGAAATTCTTACTTCTGACAATTATTGGCGAAGATAAAACCGTTTGAATTTGGAAACAGAAACTTAAAACGTCAATTTCTCGAAATGACTTCGAGACTACATATTTTCAGCTTTTGATGCAGAATCAAAATATATAAAAAGGGCTTCATAATGTTGAAAGAAATTCTAACTTCTGACAATTATTGGCGAAGATACATCCGTTTGAATTTGGAAACAGAAACTTACAACGTCAATTTCTCGAAATGACTTCGAGAATACATATTTTCAGCTTTTGATGCAGAATCAAAATATATAAAAAGGGCTTCATAATGTTGAAAGAAATTCTAACTTCTGACAATTATTGGCGAAGATACATCCAATTGAACTTGGAAACAGAAACTTGAAACGTCAATTTCTCGAAATGACTTCGAGACTACATATTTTCAGCTTTTGATGCAGAATCAAAATATATAAAAAGGGCTTCATAATGTTGAAAGAAATTCTAACTTCTGACAATTATTGGCGAAGATACATCCGTTTGAATTTGGAAACAGAAACTTAAAACGTAAATTTCTCGAAATGACTTCGAGACTACATATTTTCAGCTTTTGATGCAGAATCAAAATATATAAAAAGGGCTTCATAATGTTGAAAGAAATTCTAACTTTTGACAATTATTGGCGAAGATACAACCGTTTGAATTTGGAAACAGAAACTTAAAACGTCAATTTCTCGAAATGACTTCGAGACTACATATTTTCAGGTTTTGATGCAGAATCAAAATATATAAAAAGGGCTTCATATGTTGAAAGAAATTCTAACTTCTGACAATTATTGGCGAAGATACATCCGTTTGAATTTGGAAACAGAAACTTAAAACGTCAATTTCTCGAAATGACTTCGAGACTACATATTTTCAGCTTTTGATGCAGGATCAAAATATATAAAAAGGGCTACATAATGTTGAAAGAAATTCTAACTTCTGACAATTATTGGCGAAGATACATCCGTTTGAATTTGGAAACAGAAACTTAAAACGTCAATTTCTCGCAATGACTTCGAGACTACATATTTTCAGCTTTTGATGCAGAGTCAAAATATATAAAATGGGCTACATAATGCTGAAAGAAATTCTAACTTCTGACAATTATTGGCGAAGATACATCCGTTTGAATTTGGAAACAGAAACTTAAAACGTCAATTTCTCGAAATGACTTCGAGACTACATATTTTCAGCTTTTGATGCAGAGTCAATATATATAAAAAGGGCTTCATAATGTTGAAAGAAATTCTAACTTTTGACAATTATTGGCGAAGATAAAACCGTTTGAATTTGGAAACAGAAACTTAAAATGTCAGTTTCTCGAAATGACTTCGAGACTACATATTTTCAGCTTTTGATGCAGAATCAAAATATATAAAAAGGGCTTCATAATGTTGAAAGAAATTCTAACTTCTGACAATTATTGGCGAAGATACATCCGTTTGAATTTGGAAACAGAAACTTAAAACGTCAATTTCTCGAAATGACTTCGAGACTACATATTTTCAGCTTTTGATGCAGAATCAAAATATATAAAAAGGGCTTCATAATGTTGAAAGAAATTCTAACTTTTGACAATTATTGGCGAAGATACATCCGTTTGAATTTGGAAACAGAAACTTAAAACGTCAATTTCTCGAAATGACTTCGAGAAAACATATTTTCAGCTTTTGATGCAGAGTCAAAATATATAAAAAGGGCTTCATAATGTTGAAAGAAATTCTAACTTCTGACAATTATTGGCGAAGATACATCCGTTTGAATTTGGAAACAGAAACTTAAAACGTCAATTTCTCGAAATGACTTCGAGACTACATATTTTCAGCTTTTGATGCAGAATCAAAATATATAAAAAGGGCTTCATAATGTTGAAAGAAATTCTAACTTCTGACAATTATTGGCGAAGATACATCCGTTTGAATTTGGAAACAGAAACTTAAAACGTCAATTTCTCGAAATGACTTCGAGACTACATATTTTCAGCTTTTGATGCAGAATCAAAATATATAAAAAGGGCTTCATAATGTTGAAAGAAATTCTAACTTTTGACAATTATTGGCGAAGATACAACCGTTTGAATTTGGAAACAGAAACTTGAAACGTCAATTTCTCGAAATGACTTCGAGACTACATATTTTCAGCGTTTGATGCAGAATCAAAATATATAAAAAGGGCTTCATAATGTTGAAAGAAATTCTAACTTCTGACAATTATTGGCGAAGATACATCCGTTTGAATTTGGAAACAGAAACTTAAAACGTCAATTTCTCGAAATGACTTCGAGACTACATATTTTCAGCTTTTGATGCAGAATAAAAATATATAAAAAGGGCTTCATAATGTTGAAAGAAACTCTAACTTCTGACAATTATTGGCGAAGATACATCCGTTTGAATTTGGAAACAGAAACTTAAAACGTGAATTTCTCGAAATGACTTCGAGACTACATATTTTCAGCTTTTGATGCAGAGTCAAAATATATAAAAAGGGCTTCATAATGTTGAAAGAAATTCTAACTTCTGACAATTATTGGCGAAGATACATCCGTTTGAATTTGGAAACAGAAACTTAAAACGTCAATTTCTCGAAATGACTTCGAGACTACATATTTTCAGCTTTTGATGCAGAATCAAAATATATAAAAAGGGCTTCATAATGTTGAAAGAAATTCTTACTTTTGACAATTATTGGCGAAGATAAAACCGTTTGAATTTGGAAACAGAAACTTAAAACGTCAATTTCTCGAAATGACTTCGAGACTACATATTTTCAGCTTTTGATGCAGAATCAAAATATATAAAAAGGGCTTCATAATGTTGAAAGAAATTCTAACTTCTGACAATTATTGGCGAAGATACATCCGTTTGAATTTGGAAACAGAAACTTAAAACGTCAATTTCTCGAAATCACTTCGAGACCATATATTTTCAGCTTTTGATGCAGAATCAAAATATATAAAAAGGGCTACATAATGTTGAAAGAAATTCTAACTTCTGACAATTATTGGCGAAGATACATCCGTTTGAATTTGGAAACAGAAACTTAAAACGTCAATTTCTCGAAATGACTTCAAGACTACATATTTTCAGCTTTTGATGCAGAATCAAAATATATAAAAAGGGCTTCATAATGTTGAAAGAAATTCTAACTTCTGACAATTATTGGCGAAGATACATCCGTTTGAATTTGGAAACAGAAACTTGAAACGTCAATTTCTCGAAATGACTTCGAGAATACATATTTTCAGCTTTTGATGCAGAATCAAAATATATAAAAAGGGCTTCATAATGTTGAAAGAAATTCTAACTTTTGACAATTATTGGCGAAGATACAACCGTTTGAATTTGGAAACAGAAACTTGAAACGTCAATTTCTCGAAATGACTTCAAGACTACATATTTTCAGCGTTTGATGCAGAATCAAAATATATAAAAAGGGCTTCATAATGTTGAAAGAAATTCTAACTTCTGACAATTATTGACGAAGATACATCCGTTTGAATTTGGAAACAGAAACTTAAAACGTCAATTTCTCGAAATGACTTCGAGACTACATATTTTCAGCTTTTGATGCAGAATAAAAATATATAAAAAGGGCTTCATAATGTTGAAAGAAATTCTAACTTCTGACAATTATTGGCGAAGATACATCCGTTTGAATTTGGAAACAGAAACTTAAAACGTCAATTTCTCGAAATGACTTCGAGACTACATATTTTCTGCTTTTGATGCAGAATCAAAATATATAAAAAGGGCTTCATAATGTTGAAAGAAATTCTAACTTCTGACAATTATTGGCGAAGATACATCCGTTTGAATTTGGAAACAGAAACTTAAAACGTCAATTTCTCGAAATGACTTCGAGACTACATATTTTCAGCTTTTGATGCAGAATCAAAATATATAAAAAGGGCTTCATAATGTTGAAAGAAATTCTAACTTCTGACAATTATTGGCGAAGATACATCCGTTTGAATTTGGAAACAGAAACTTGAAACGTCAATTTCTCGAAATGACTTCGAGACTACATATTTTCAGCTTTTGATGCAGAATAAAAATATATAAAAAGGGCTTCATAATGTTGAAAGAAACTCTAACTTCCGTTAATTATTGGCGAATATACATCCGTTTGAATTTGGAAACAGAAACTTAAAACGTCAATTTCAGGCAATGACTTCGAGACTACATATTTTCAGCTTTTGATGCAGAATCAAAATATATAAAAAGGGCTTCATAATGTTGAAAGAAATTCTAACTTCTGACAATTATTGGCGAAGATACATCCGTTTGAATTTGGAAACAGAAACTTAAAACGTCAATTTCTCGAAATGACTTCGAGACTACATATTTTCAGCTTTTGATGCAGAATCAAAATATATAAAAAGGGCTTCATAATGTTGAAAGAAATTCTAACTTCTGGCAATTATTGGCGAAGATACATCCGTTTGAATTTGGAAACAGAAACTTAAAACGTCAATTTCTCGAAATGACTTCGAGACTACATATTTTCAGCTTTTGATGCAGAATCAAAGTATATAAAAAGGGCTTCATAATGTTGAAAGAAATTCTAACTTTTGTCAATTATTGGCGAAGATACATCCGTTTGAATTTGGAAACAGAAACTTGAAACGTCAATTTCTCGAAATCACTTCGAGACTACATATTTTCAGCTTTTGATGCAGAATCAAAATATATGAAAAGGGCTACATAATGTTGAAAGAAATTCTAACTTCTCACAATTATTGGCGAAGATACATCCGTTTGAATTTGGAAACAGAAACTTAAAACGTCAATTTCTCGAAATGACTTCGAGAATACATATTTTCAGCTTTTGATGCAGAATCAAAATATATAAAAAGGGCTTCATAATGTTGAAAGAAATTCTAACTTCTGACAATTATTGGCGAAGATACATCCGTTTGAATTTGGAAACAGAAACTTAAAACGTCAATTTCTCGAAATGACTTCGAGACTATATACGAGTATTTTCAGCTTTTGATGCAGAATCAAAATATATAAAAAGGGCTTCATAATGTTGAAAGAAATTCTAACTTCTGACAATTATTGGCGAAGATACATCTGTTTGAATTTGGAAAACAGAAACTTAAAACGTCAATTTCTCGAAATGACTTCGAGCCTACATATTTTCAGCTTTTGATGCAGAATCAAAATATATAAATAGGGCTTCATAATGCTCAAGGAAATTCTATCTTCTGACAACTATTGGCGAAGATACATCCGTTTGAATGGGAAACAGAAACTTAAAACGTCAATTTCTCGAAATGACTTCGAGACTACATATTTTCAGCTTTTGATGCAGAATCAAAATATATAAAAAGGGCTTCATAATGTTGAAAGAAATTCTGACTTCTGACAATTATTGGCGAAGATACATCCGTTTGAATTTGGAAACAGAAACTTTAAACGTCAATTTCTCGAAATGACTTCGAGACTACATATTTTCAGCTTTTGAAGCAGAGTCAAAATATATAAAAAGGGCTTCATAATGTTGAAAGAAATTCTAACTTCTGACAATTATTGGCGAAGATACATCCGTTTGAATTTGGAAACAGAAACTTAAAACGTCAATTTCTCGAAATCACTTCGAGACTACATATTTTCAGCTTTTGATGCAGAATCAAAATATATAAAAAGGGCTTCATAATGTTGAAAGAAATTCTAACTTCTGACAATTATTGGCAAAGATACATCCGTTTGAATTTGGAAACAGAAACTTAAAACGTCAATTTCTCGAAATGACTTCGAGAATACATATTTTCAGCTTTTGATGCAGAATCAAAATATATAAAAAGGGCTTCATAATGTTGAAAGAAATTCTAACTTCGACACTTATTGGCGAGATACATCCGTTTGAATTTGGAAACAGAAACTTAAAACGTCAATTTCTCGAAATGACTTCGTGTCTGTATACGAGTATTCTCAGCTTTTGAAGCAGAATCAATATATATAGAAAGGGCTTCAATATGTTGAAAGAAATTCTAACTTCTGACAATTATTGGCGAAGATACATCCGTTTTAATTTGGAAACAGAAACTTAAAACGTCAATTTCTCGAAATGACTTCAAGACTACATATTTTCAGCTTTTGATGCAGAATCAAAATATATAAAAAGGGCTTCATAATGTTGAAAGAAATTCTAACTTCTGACAACTATTGGTGAAGATACATCCGTTTGAATTTGGAAACAGAAACTTAAAACGTCAATTTCTCGAAATGACTTCAAGACTACATATTTTCAGCTTTTGATGCAGAATCAAAATATATAAAATGGGCTTCATAATGTTGAAAGAAATTCTAACTTCTGACAATTATTGGCAAAGATACATCCGTTTGAATTTGGAAACAGAAACTTAAAACGTCAATTTCTCGAAATGACTTCGAGACTACATATTTTCAGCTTTTGATGCAGAGTCAAAATATATAAAAATGGCTTCATAATGTTGAAAGAAATTCTTACTTTTGACAATTATTGGCAAAGATACAACCGTTTGAATTTGGAAACAGAAACTTAAAACGTCAATTTCTCGAATTGACTTCAAGACTACATATTTTCAGCTTTTGATGCAGAATCAAAATATATAAAAAGGGCTTCATAATGTTGAAAGAAATTCTAACTTCTGACAATTATTGGCGAAGATACATCCGTTTGAATTTGGAAACAGAAACTTAAAACGTCAATTTCTCGAAATGACTTCAAGACTACATATTTTCAGCTTTTGATGCAGAATCAAAATATATAAAAGGGCTTCATAATGTTGAAAGAAATTCTAACTTCTGACAATTATTGGCGAAGATACATCCGTTTGAATTGGGAAACAGAAACTTAAAACGTCAATTTCTCGAATTGAGTTCGAGACTACATATTTTCAGCTTTTGATGCAGAATCAAAATATATAAAAAGGGCTTCATAATGTTGAAAGAAATTCTAACTTCTGACAATTATTGGCGAAGATACATCCGTTTGAATTTGGAAACAGAAACTTAAAACGTCAATTTCTCGAATTGACTTCGAGACTACATATTTTCAGCTTTTGATGCAGAATCAAAATATATAAAAAGGGCTTCATAATGTTGAAAGAAATTCTAACTTCTGACAATTATTGGCAAAGATACATCCGTTTGAATTTGGAAACAGAAACTTAAAACGTCAATTTCTCGAAATGACTTCGAGACTACATATTTTCAGCTTTTGATGCAGAGTCAAAATATATAAAAATGGCTTCATAATGTTGAAAGAAATTCTTACTTTTGACAATTATTGGCAAAGATACAACCGTTTGAATTTGGAAACAGAAACTTAAAACGTCAATTTCTCGAATTGACTTCAAGACTACATATTTTCAGCTTTTGATGCAGAATCAAAATATATAAAAAGGGTTTCATAATGTTGAAAGAAATTCTAACTTTTGACAATTTTTGGCGAAGATACAACCGTTTGAATTTGGAAACAGAAACTTAAAACGTCAATTTCTCGAATTGACTTCGAGACTACATATTTTCAGCTTTTGAAGCAGAGTCAAAATATATAAAAAGGGCTTCATAATGTTGAAAGAAATTCTAACTTCTCACAATTATTGGCGAAGATACATCCGTTTGAATTTGGGAACATAAACTTAAAACGCCAATATCTCGAAATGACATCAAAATATATAAAAAGGGGTTCATAATGTTGAAAGAAATTCTAACTTCTGACAATTATTGGCGAAGATACATCCGTTTGAATTTGGAAACAGAAACTTAAAACGTCAATTTCTCGAAATGACTTCGAGACTATATATTTTCAGCTTTTGATGCAGAATCAAAATATATAAAAAGGGCTTCATAATGTTGAAAGAAATTCTAACTTCAGACAATTATTGGCGAAGATACATCCGTTTGAATTTGGAAACAGAAACTTAAAACGTCAATTTCTCGAAATGACTTCAAGACTACATATTTTCAGCTTTTGATGCAGAGTCAAAATATATAAAAAGGGCTTCATAATGTTGAAAGAAATTCTAACTTCTGACAACTATTGGCGAAGATACATCCGTTTGAATTTGGAAACAGAAACTTAAAACGTCAATTTCTCGAAATGACTTCAAGACTACATATTTTCAGCTTTTGATGCAGAATCAAAATATATAAAATGGGCTTCATAATGTTGAAAGAAATTCTAACTTCTGACAATTATTGGCGAAGATACATCCGTTTGAATTTGGAAACAGAAACTTAAAACGTCAATTTCTCGAAATGACTTCGAGACTACATATTTTCAGCTTTTGATGCAGAATCAAAATATATAAAAAGGGCTTCATAATGTTGAAAGAAATTCTTACTTTTGACAATTATTGGCAAAGATACAACCGTTTGAATTTGGAAACAGAAACTTAAAACGTCAATTTCTCGAATTGACTTCAAGACTACATATTTTCAGCTTTTGATGCAGAATCAAAATATATAAAAAGGGCTTCATAATGTTGAAAGAAATTCTAACTTCTGACAATTATTGGCGAAGATACATCCGTTTGAATTTGGAAACAGAAACTTAAAACGTCAATTTCTCGAAATGACTTCAAGACTACATATTTTCAGCTTTTGATGCAGAGTCCAAATAAATAAAAAAGGGCTTCATAATGTTGAAAGAAATTCTAACTTCTGACAATTATTGGCGAAGATACATCCGTTTGAATTGGGAAACAGAAACTTAAAACGTCAATTTCTCGAATTGACTTCGAGACTACATATTTTCAGCTTTTGATGCAGAATCAAAATATATAAAAAGGGCTTCATAATGTTGAAAGAAATTCTAACTTCTGACAATTATTGGCGAAGATACATCCGTTTGAATTTGGAAACAGAAACTTAAAACGTCAATTTCTCGAATTGACTTCGAGACTACATATTTTCAGCTTTTGATGCAGAATCAAAATATATAAAAAGGGCTTCATAATGTTGAAAGAAATTCTAACTTCTGACAATTATTGGCAAAGATACATCCGTTTGAATTTGGAAACAGAAACTTAAAACGTCAATTTCTCGAAATGACTTCGAGACTACATATTTTCAGCTTTTGATGCAGAATCAAAATATATAAAAAGGGCTTCATAATGTTGAAAGAAATTCTAACTTCTGACAATTATTGGCGAAGATACATCCGTTTGAATTTGGAAACAGAAACTTAAAACGTCAATTTCTCGAAATGACTTCGAGACTACGTATTTTCAGCTTTTGATGCAGAATCAAAATATATAAAAAGGGCTTCATAATGTTGAAAGAAATTCTAACTTCTGACAATTATTGGCGAAGATACATCCGTTTGAATTAGGAAACAGAAACTTAAAACGTCAATTTCTCGAAATGACTTCGAGACTACATATTTTCAGCTTTTGATGCAGAATCAAAATATATAAAAAGGGCTTCATAATGTTGAAAGAAATTCTAACTTCTGACAATTATTGGCGAAGATACATCCGTTTGAATTTGGAAACAGAAACTTAAAACGTCAATTTCTCGAAATGACTTCGAGACTACTATTTTTAGCTTTGGTGCAGAATCAAAATATATAAAAGCGCTTCATAATGTTGAAAGAAACTCTAACTTCTGACAATTATTGGCGAAGATACATCCGTTTGAATTTGGAAACAGAAACTTAAAACGTCAATTTCTCGAAATGACTTCGAGACTACATATTTTCAGCTTTTGATGCAGAATCAAAATATATAAAAAGGGCTACATAATGTTGAAAGAAATTCTAACTTCTGACAATTATTGGCGAAGATACATCCGTTTGAATTTGGAAACAGAAACTTAAAACGTCAATTTCTCGAAATGACTTTGAGACTACATATTTTCAGCTTTTGATGCAGAATCAAAAGATATAAAAAGGGCTTCATAATGTTGAAAGAAATTCTAACTTCTGACAATTATTGGCGAAGATACATCCGTTTGAATTTGGAAACAGAAACTTTAAACGTCAATTTTTCGAAATGACTTCGAGACTACATATTTTCAGCTTTTGATGCAGAATCAAAATATATAAAAATGGCTTCATAATGTTGAAAGAAATTCTTACTTTTGACAATTATTGGCAAAGATACAACCGTTTGAATTTGGAAACAGAAACTTAAAACGTCAATTTCTCGAATTGACTTCAAGACTACATATTTTCAGCTTTTGATGCAGAATCAAAATATATAAAAAGGGCTTCATAATGTTGAAAGAAATTCTATCTTCTGACAATTATTGGCGAAGATACATTCGCTTAAATTTGGAAACAGAAACTTAAAACGTCAATTTCTCGAATTGACTTCGAGACTACATATTTCAGCTTTTGATGCAGAATCAAAGTATATAAAAAGGGCTGCATAATGTTGAAAGAAATTCTAACTTCTGACAATTATTGGCGAAGATACATCCGTTTGAATTTGGAAACAGAAACTTAAAACGTCAATTTCTCGAAATGACTTCGAGACTACATATTTTCAGCTTTTGATGCAGAATCAAAATATATAAAAAGGGCTTCATAATGTTGAAAGAAATTCTAACTTCAGACAATTATTGGCGAAGATACATCCGTTTGAATTTGGAAACAGAAACTTAAAACGTCCATATCTCGAAATGACTTCAAGACTACATATTTTCAGCTTTTGATGCAGAATCAAAATATATAAAAAGGGCTTCATAATGTTGAAAGAAATTCTAACTTCTGACAATTATTGGCGAAGATACATCCGTTTGAATTTGGAAACAGAAACTTAAAACGTCAATTTCTCGAAATGACTTCGAGACTACATATTTTCAGCTTTTGATGCAGAATCAAAATATATAAAAAGGGCTTCATAATGTTGAAAGAAATTCTAACTTCTGACAATTATTGGCGAAGATACATCCGTTTGAATTTGGAAACAGAAACTTAAAACGTCAATTTCTCGAAATGACTTCGAGACTACATATTTTCAGCTTTTGATGCAGAATCAAAATATATAAAAAGGGCTTCATAATGTTGAAAGAAATTCTAACTTCTGACAATTATTGGCGAAGATACATCCGTTTGAATTTGGAAACAGAAACTTAAAACGTCAATTTCTCGAAATGACTTCAAGACTACATATTTTCAGCTTTTGATGCAGAGTTAAAATATATAAAAACGGCTTCATAATGTTGAAATAATTTGTAACTTCTGACAATTATTGGCGAAGATACATCCGTTTGAATTTGGAAACAGAAACTTAAAACGTCAATTTCTCGAAATGACTTCGAGACTACATATTTTCAGCTTTTGATGCAGAATCAAAATATATAAAAAGGGCTTCATAATGTTGAAAGAAATTCTAACTTCTGACAATTATTGGCGAAGATACATCCGTTTGAATTTGGAAACAGAAACTTAAAACGTCAATTTCTCGAAATGACTTCGAGACTACATATTTTCAGCTTTTGATGCAGAATCAAAATATATAAAAAGGGCTTCATAATGTTGAAAGAAATTCTAACTTCTGACAATTATTGGCGAAGATACATCCGTTTGAATTGGGAAACAGAAACTTAAAACGTCAATTTCTCGAATTGACTTCGAGACTACATATTTTCAGCTTTTGATGCAGAATCAAAATATATAAAAAGGGCTTCATAATGTTGAAAGAAATTCTAACTTCTGACAATTATTGG